>NW_020838737.1:0-9905 GCF_003676395.1 Aethalodelphis obliquidens
TAGAACAAAAAAATTCACAATTTGTATGGAAACACAAAAGACCCCGAGTAGCCAAAGCAATCTTGAGAACGAAAAATGGAGCTGGAGGAATCAGGCTCCCTGACTTCAGACTATACTACAAAGCTACAGTAATCAAGACATTATGGTACTGGCACAAAAACAGAAAGATAGATAAATGGAACAGGATAGAAAGCCCAGAGATAAACCCATGCACATATGATCACCTTATCTTTGGTAAAGGAGGGAGTATGTACAGTGGAGATAGGACAGCCTCTTCAATAAGTGGTGCTGGGAAAACTGGACAGCTACATGTAAAACTATGAGATTAGATCACTCCCTAACACCATACACAAATATAAGCTCAAGATGGATTAAAGACCTAAATGTAAGGCCAGAAACTATCAAACTCTTAGAGGAAAACATAGGCAGGACACTCTATGACATAAATCACAGCAAGGTCCTTTTTGACCCACCTCCTAGAGAAATGGAAATAAAAACAAAAATAAACAAATGGGACCTAATGAAACTTCAAAGCTTTTGCACAGCAAAGGAAACCATAAACAAGACCAAAAGACAACAATCAGAATGGGAGAAAATATTTTCAAATGAAGCAACTGACAAAGGATTAATCTCTAAAATTTATAAGCAGTTCATGCAGCTCAATAACAAGTAAAGAAACAACCCAATTCATAAATGGGCAGAAGACCTAAATAGACATTTCTCCAAAGAAGAGATACAGACTGCCAACAAACACATGAAAGAATGCTCAACATCATTAATCATTAGAGAAATGCAAATCAAAACTACAATGAGATATCATCTCACACCAGTCAGAATGGCCATCATCAAAAAGTCTACAAATAATAAATGATGGAGAGGGTGTGGAGAAAAGCGAACGCTCTTACACTGCTGGTGGGAATGTGAATTGGAACAGCCACTATGGAGAACAGTATGGAGGTTTCTTAAAGAACTACAAATAGAACTACTATATGACCCAGCAATACCCTGAGAAAACCATAATTCAAAAAGAGTCATGTACCAAAATGTTCATTGCAGCTCTATTTACAATAGCCAGAGATGGAAACAACCTAAGTGCCCATCATCGGATGAATGGATAAAGAAGATGTGGCACATATATACAATGGATTATTACTCAGCCATAAAACAAAACGAAATTGAGCTATTTGTAATGAGGTGGATGGACCTGGAGTCTGTCATACAGAGTGAAGTAAGTGAGAAAGAGAGAGAAAGGTAACGTATGCTAACACATATACATTAAATTTAAGAAAAAAAAGTTCATAAAGAACCTAGGGGTAAGACGGGAATAAAGACACAGACCTACTAGAGAATGGACTTGAGGGTTGGGGAGCCGGAAGGGTAAGCTGTGATGAGGCGTTAGAGTGGCATGGACATATATACACTACCAAGCATAAGATAGCTAGTGGGAGGCAGCTGCATAGCACAGGGATATCAGCTCGGTGCTTTTTGACCACCTGGAGGGGTGGGATAGGGAGGGAGATGCAGGAGGGAGGAGATCTGGGAACATATGTATATGTATAACTGATTCACTTTGTTATAAAGCAGAAACTAACACACCATTGTAAAGCAGTTATACTCCAATAAAGGTAAAAAAAAAAAAAAAAACGGAACAACAACAGGAATAGGGTAAATAACTAGACATTGGACAATTTTATGGCAGGAAGAAAGAGGGGCTAAACTCTGTTAGAAGATCAAGAAGTCACACATTTCCCATCCTTGGAAGAAGGAAAGCACTACAGGTATGCAGGAAGGCTCCATGGGGTCAAAAAGGCAGGGGAGGCCAGACCATAATGTCTTGCTGTTTTCCCTCCCAGACACCCTTGTGATGAAATCCATCTTGACTGAGGTGTGTGTGCATACGGAGGGGAGGGTCCTGAAATAAATTAGCCATGGGGTCAAAGCAAGTCGATTGGCCAAGAAGACAAAGGCCCAGAAGACTGCCCCCTTATAAAGGATTTAAACTTCCCAAAGGCGGGACTTCTGCAACTCTCTTGCTGAGTTCACCAGTGTGTCTTTCCGCATCTACTCTGCTTTTCTAGTAAACACTTTACTTTCTTCTATACCAACTGTCTCCTTGTCAGATTCCTCCTTACAAGGCAGACAAGGACTGGGGATTTAGACTCTAGCTGCTGTCCCTGTGGTCTAGCGGTTAAGATTCCTGGTTTCCACCCAGGTGACCAGGGTTTGATTCCCAGTCAGGGAACTAAGGTCTTGCTTCCAGCCGCTGCTCACTGCAAGCTACCGCTCAATGCTTTGTGTGTCCAAAATCAAAAACACCAAGTACAATCTTCCCTAATATCCCTCTCCTCTGCCTCTCTAGCTTAATTTTATCTTTGCCTCTCTTTCTTCAGACACAGTTGATGGCTATCCCTTCAGGCCTGCTCTCTAGCTCCAAGCTGCTCTGAGACTGGGAACCATCTTCAATCTCTCCTCTCCATAAGCTGCTTCTCCTCAGTCCACACACCCCACAGTCATCCTGATCCTAGAAGGCCCTTTTCCATCAAACATTCCCTACCAGCTCACTGTCAGCCCACTCCTTTCTTCAATTGCTCTCCATCTCTGCCTCTGTAACTTCTAAAACCACCATGATCAGGCTTCCCACCACCAGCCTCACCCAAGGCCATTGAACAGCTCTTATGAAGGTTACCAGGGACTTGCAAAAGGCCAAATCAAAGAGTTTCATTTTAGTTCTTAGCCCAAGAGACAACTATTGCAGAAACTGCTAGTCATTCCAAAATAACAATTCCTTCTTTTAAAACAGAATCCTCCAAACATATTCATTCTCCCTTGCAGCTAGATGTGGCCACTGATCTGTGAGCAGGAGGGAAGAACACAACGTCTGGGTCATATCCATAAAATGAAGGGCATGTCTCTATTTCCCATCCCACTTCCTGCTGGCTGGATGTGGGTGTGATGTGATCCACATTTGCCACGTTTGCAATTAGCATAAGACCTATACCCCAGGGGTGTAGAAAAACAAGGTATAAGGAGCCACACCTCCAGATGATTTCATGAAGCCCTACCTCCCTGGGCCACCCTTGAGCTCAGAGAGACTAACTGAGTGGCTGAGGATCACAAAGCCAGACTAAAACCCAGGCCCAAGCTTAGTGCTCTTCCCAGTACACTCCTTGGTAAAGTACAATCAGTTCTGGGAGGGTGGGCTCCAATAGCCTCTGGTACCACATACCCACATAACTTCTGTTATCAGGCATCAATTTAGCCACCAAAAGCTCAGCTCTGCAGAGTCTAAAAATATTTCTAGGAGCTCAATGTCTACATACCTTTTTTGGGATTGTCTTTCTCCTCCTGAAGCACTAAAACTTCTCTTTAAAGTGACTGAAACAATAAAATAAAAATAACTTAACATTTTCCTGTGGCAGATCTTTTATTTATTCACTCATTTGTTTGTTTAAAAAATATCTAACCAATTGTACCTACTGTAAAGACTGTCTTCATTTATTATAGCATCAGCAAAATATAATATTGCATATTACTATTTACTTGACAGGTTTGTTTAAAGGTCTTTTCTCAAAGAAAAGGTGCTAAACAAAGAAACTCCATTGTTAGTAGCTAAAAAGTTCATAAAATATCTGTGTCATAATCATCCTAAATCCCTTACCAAGAAAGCTAGAAGTAACCACATGAAAGTGTAAGGGTCCAACTTTCCTTTATCACTTCCCCACTGACCCTCCCCACCCTTGTTACTGGGGATACATAATATCCCATCATCTAAAAATTCATCTCAGTTAGTAATTAATTGCTTCTAGAATTTCCTACATATGTTTAAATGCACAAATATTTTTACTGCATAATATTCATGTTTTCCCAATTGCAAATCAAGACATTTTATTTATCAGGCAGGAATTTATAGGGAAAACAGAACAGAGTGTTGGAATTTGGGGTTGCCCCAGAAAATCTGGAACATCTATTCTCCATTTTTATGGACCAATTAATTTTCGAAAGGGACAAAGAATGAAGCAAAATCCTTAGAGTTCTACTCTGATCCTTAGGGACACTATTTTAAACCATTTATTATGAAATTTTCACAGTATAGTCATTGATGAGAGGGGATTATTTAGACTTAATTTATTTCAGAGTATTTCTACCTATCTTATTTAATATTCCATCAATTTACTCTTTTTAAAGAGTTATTTTTTTCTCTCCATTTTCTATTTTAACTGATCTTTTATTTCAGTTTCAGATTTGTTCAGGGAATTGAATCTTATCTTTCTGTGAGGAAGATTCTTTAAATTTTATCTAAATATATCTTTACTTTCTCATACCCCAGTCTGATTTTTTTTTTACTGTTTCAAATTAAGAGTAAAGATGAACATATTTACTGAATTTACATAGCTTCTTTTTATAATTCTAAACAATTAAGACATTTATTTTACTTTAGTGTTTTAAGGAAAATATATCCCTTTATATTAATGTAAATAAAATTGTACAAAACTTAGTCTACACCAAGACTAATTTCTTCTCCAGGTTTCTGACCTCTAATCAACAGACTCATGAAAGGTCACTTCCATTACTCCTGTGGTTATTTAGTCTGTCTCCAAATAAGTTATCTCCACTCCCCAGTTAGAACCTGCATTTGCTGGAAGAAATAATGAAACTGTTCATTTGACTGGAGGCAATGGAAAACCACAGTGCCCGTTGGCCTTTGGGCTCTGTAAGACTGACAGACACACCTGTCCTAATTAGCATTACACCTGAGAAACAAACTACTCATTTATGTAAGTGTGATGACATCTACTTGACTCCCAAGTATGATTCCCAGACCTCTACCTGCTGAAGTCCCACAAACTGGTAAAAAGAAAACTTACTGAATGTAGATTCCTTCAAAGGGCTTGAACTGGAGCTGCTTGAGTTATCCAAAGTGTCCAATTCATCATCAAACTCTGAATATATATCTGCACATTAATAAAAAAAATAAAGAGAAAATGAACCTTGAAACAGAAAGAAGTCAAGAGTTCATTCTTGTTGTAACCCTTTCACTAGAAATACCTTTCTCAATATTTTCCAAGTTGAAGTTATCATCTGACAAGATTCCAGCACAGGCTCGGTCTTCGTCCTTATCACAGGGGGCCTGGAAGCCCTCAGGTGGCAGGTCTGTGCTTTCTGAAAGCTCACTTTTCAGGCTTCCTGCTCCACTACTGCTTCTACTCAAGCTTGCCTTCTCAAAGGATTCCTGAAAGAGAAATTCAGTTGGTAATACCCACTTCTTTCCTTTCTTCTGCAGGACTTAAAACTCATTAGAATATATATTAAAATGACTAAAGTATTATTACAAATAATAATACTTTAGTGGCATCCTTAGTTCCACCTATACATATGCTATAGAATTCATTCAGTCCATAACTACAAAAAGTGGGTCTGCAAGCTACCACTGGACAAAAAAGAATGGATGTGGCAAGATGCTGAGTAACAAAGGTCTGTGCAATCTGACAAAAGAAAATGTAGCACTAAGGAATAGAAATGTAGAATAATTCTGGAGGTAGGTGGCCAAGATGGAGGAGTAGAAAGACCTTAAGCTCACCTTCTCCTATGGACACACCAAAACAACAAGTATTTACAGAGCAACTATTGAAGAAAAAGACTGGAATCTAACAGAAAATATCTTCTACAACTAAAGATATAAAGAAGGAACCACAATGAGACAGGTAGGAGGGACAGGGACACGGTAAGTCAAGACCCATACCTCTGGGTGGGTGACCCTCAAACGGGAAGATAATTACAATTGCAGAGGTTCTCACCAAAGAGAAATGGGTCTGAGCCCCACATCAGGCTCCCCATCCCGGGGGTCCTGCACCAGGAAGACAAGACCCCAGAACATTTGTTTTTGAAGGCCAGCTGGGTTTACTTTCAGGAGAGCCAGAAGACAGGAGGACACAGAGACTCCACTATTATATGACACACACAAAAGTTCACACACTCCAGCACCTAGGGAATAAGAAATTACTTGAAAGGAGCCTGGGTCATACCCACCTGCTGATCTTGGAGAGTCTTCCAGAGAAGGAGGCACGTGGAGCTCCCCTGGGGACATGGACATTGATGGTGGCCACTTTGGGGAGCTCGTTCTACCATGTGGACACTGTTGCTACAAGTGCCATTGTGGAGTCCTCCCTCCAGCTTATCAGCACTAGGACTGGCCCCAGCCCTGCCCACCAGCCTGTAGGAGCAAGTGCTGGGAAGCCTCAGATCAAGCAGATAGTCAGGAGAAGATATAGCTCCACTCATCAGCAGACCAGTTTCCATAAGACCCCCTGAGCCCACAGCTGCCATGGAAAAAGACCCTGTCCACCAGAGGGCCCAGAAACCAGCCCCATACACCAATGCACAAGCACTAGACCAGGGATCCTCAGGTCTTCCAGCTAGTTACCCTGTGATCTGGTCCCACAAACTAGTGGGCAGATACCAGTACCATGACCACTGCAAACTTTCAGCCTGCCTTGTCAGGAGCCAGCCAACCCATCAGCAAGCCTACATCAGCCTTAGCACTTCCTGGGCCTGGGCCCTGCCCACCAATAGACCAAAACCAGTTCTGATAAATCTTGGGCCCCTAAGCCAGCTACCCTGGAATCCAGCCCCACTCACCAGTGGACCAGCAACAGCTTTGAGAAACCTCAGAGCCCACAGCCAGCTGTGTCAGAAATCAGCCCCAAAGCAGGCCAACACTAGACATGGGAACACAGGCTCCACAACACCCACCCCAGGACCCACAGCTCCACCACCAGTGGGCCATCATTAGTTATGTCACCACCAGTGGCTCAGCAGTCAGCTGTGTCATGACCCGGCCCCAACAACCAGCAGCTGACAGGCAACCAACTAGACCAGGGGCCAGCCACACCTACCAGAGCACTCACAGTGGTCAACCTGCCACAAAAGAAGACCCATGCAGCCCACATAGGGGGCAACCCTAGAGCACATAGCTCTGCTGACAGAGGGGAGTGTACTGCCAGGATGCATAGGATGTTTCCTACAAAAGACTACTTCTCTAAAGTCAGGAAATTTAAGAAACCTACCAAATACACAGAAATAAAAACAGAAAACTAGACAAAATGAGGTGACAGAGGAATATGTTCCCAAAGAAGAAACATGATAAAACCCCAGAAGAAGAACTAAGTGAAGTAGAGAGAGGCAATCTACCCAATACAGAGTTCAAGGTAATGATTGATGATAAAGATGATCAAAGAAGTGAGGAAAAGATCGAATGAACAGAGTGAGAAGTCAGAAGTTTTAACAAAGAGTTAGAAAATATAAAGAAGAACCAAACAGAGATGAAGAATACAATAACTGACATGAAGAAAACACTAAAAGGAATCAACAGTAGATTGGATGATATAGAGGAACAGATCAGTGAGCTGGAAGACAGAGTAGTGGAAATCACTGAAGCTGGAGAGAAAAAAGAAAAAGAGGAATGAGGATAGGTTAAGAGACATTTGAGACAATGTCAAACATGCTAACATTCACATTATAGGGTATAGGGGTACCAGAAGAAGAAAAGAGAGAAAGAGGCAGAGAATATATTTGAAGAACTCCCTGAACCTGGGAAAGGAAATAGGTATCCAGGTTCAGGAAGCACAGAGAGTCCCAAACAGGATCACCCCAAAGAGGACCACAACAAGTCAATTGTAATTAAAATGGCAAAAATTAGAGATAAAGAAAGCATATTAAAAGCAGCAAAAAAATAGCAAGAAGTTACATACAATGGAACTCTCATAAAACTATCAGTTGACTTTTCAGCAGAAACTGCAGGCCAGAAGGGAGTGGCATGATATAGTTAAAATAATGAAAGGGAAAAACTTACAACCAAGAATATTCTACTTGGCAAGGCTCTCATTCAGATTTGATGGAGATGAAGAGTTTTACAGACAAGCAAAAGCTCTAAGAGTTCAGCACCACCAAACCAGCTTTACAAGAAATGTTAAAGGTACTTCTCCAAGTGAAAAAGGCCCAACTAAAAACAGAAAAATTACGAAAGGAAAAGTCTCACTGGTAAAACTAAATATACATGTACGAAGATAGTAGAAAGGTTAAAAGACAAAAGCAATAAAAGCATTTAGTCAGCAACAAGTAATTAAGGGGTACACAAAACAAAAATGATGTAAAATATGATGTCAAAAACAGAAAACATGGTGGGAGAGAACTTAGATTGCAGGATTGTTAAAATGCAATTTATTATTTATTTTTTCCTTTTTTTTAACATCTTTATTGGAGTATAATTGCTTTACAATGGTGTGTTGGTTTCTGCTTTACAACAAAATTAATCAGTTATATATATACATATGTTCCCATATCTCTTGCCGCTTGCATCTCTCTCCCTCTCACCCTCCCTATCCCACCCCTCCAGGAGGTCACAAAGCACCGAGCTGATCTCCCTGTGCTATGTGGCTGCTTCCCACTAGCTATCTACCTTACGTTTGGTAGTGTATATATGTCCATGCCTCTCTCTCACTTTGTCACAGCTTACACTTGCCCCTCCCCATATCCTCAAGTCCATTCTCTAGTAGGTCTGTGTCTTTATTCCTGTCTTACCCCTAGGTTCTTCATGATATTTTTTTCTTAAATTCCATACATATGTGTTAGCATACGGTATTTGTCTCTCTCTTTCTGACTTACTTCACTCTGTATGACAGGCTCTAGGTCTATCCACCTCATTACAAGTGGCTCAATTTCGTTTTTTTATGGCTGAGTAATATTCCATTGTATATATGTGCCACATCTTCTTTATCCATTCATCTGATGATGGACACTTAGGTTGTTTCCAACTCTGGGTTATTGTAAATAGATCTGCAATGAACATTTTGGTACATGACTCTTTGTGAATTATGGTTTTCTCAGGGTATATGCCGAGTAGTGGGATTGCTGGATCATACGGTAGTTCTATTTGTAGTTTTTTAAGGAACTTCCATACTGTTCTCCACAGTGGCTGTATCAATTGACATTCCCACCAACAGTGCAAGAGGGTTCCCTTTTCTCCACTCTCTCTCCAGCATTTATTATTTGTAGATTTTTTGATGATGGCCATTCTGACTGGTGTGAGATGATATCTCATTGTAGTTTTGATTTGCATTTCTCTAATGATGAGTGATGTTGAGCATTCTTTCATGTGTTTGTTGGCAGTCTGTATATCTTCTTTGGAGAAATGTCTATTTAGGTCTTCTGCCCATTTTTGGATTGGGTTGTTTGTTTTCTTGTTATTGAGCTGCATGAGCTGCTTGTAAATTTTGGAGATTAATCCTTTGTCAGTTGCTTCATTTGCAAATATTTTCTCCCATTCTGAGAGTTGTCTTTTGGTCTTGTTTATGGTTTCCTTTGCTGTTCAAAAGCTTTGAAGTTTCATTAGGTCCCATTTGTTTATTTTTGTTTTTATTTCCATTTCTCTAGGAGGTGGGTCAAAAAGGACCTTGCTGTGATTTATGTCATAGAGTGTTCTGCTATGTTTTCCTCTAAGAGTTTGATAGTTTCTGGCCTTACTTTTAGGTCTTTAATCCATCTTGAGCTAATTTTTGTGTATGGTGTTAGGGAGTGATCTAATCTCATACTTTTATATGTACCTGTCCAGTTTTCCCAGCACCACTTACTGAAGAGGCTGTCCTTTCTCCACTGTACATTCCTGCCTCCTTTATCAAAGACAAGGTGACCATATGTGTGTGGGTTTATCTCTGGGTTTTCTATCCTGTTCCATTGATCTATATTTCTGTTTTTGTGCCAGTACCATAATGTCTTGATTACTGTAGCTTTGTAGTGTAGTCTGAAGTCAGGGAGCCTGATTCCTCCAGCTCCACTTTTCTTTCACAAGATGGCTTTGGATATTCGGGGTCTTTTGTGTTTCCATACAAATTGTGAATTTTTTTGTTCTA
>NW_020838738.1:0-9898 GCF_003676395.1 Aethalodelphis obliquidens
AGATTTGTTTTTCTCTTTCTGACTTACTTCACTCTGTATGACAGTCTCTAGATCCATCGACGTCTCTACAAATGACCCAATTTCATTCCTTTCATGGCTTAGTAATATTCCATTTTATATATGTACCACATCTTTATGCATTCGTCTGTCTGTGGGCATTTAGGTTGCTTCCATTACCTCGATATTGTAAATAGTGATGCAATGAACATTGCGGTGAATGTCTCTTTTTGATTTCTGGTTTTGTCTGGGTATATGTCCAGTACTGGGATTGCTGTATCATATGGTAATTCTATTATTAGTTTCTTAAGAAACTCCATATTGTTCTCCATAGTGACTGTATCAATTTATATTCCCAACAATAGTGGAAGAGGCTTCCTTTTCTCCACACCCTTTCCAGCATTTGTTGTTTGTAGATTTTCAGATGATGCCCATTCTAACAGGTGTGAGGTGATACCTCATTGTTGAGTCCATTTCGTTGAGCAAGGGGTAGGTCTTGTCTATTACATATTTGGCTTATGGAACGGTATCTGTGCTAATTTCAAACTCTGGTTTTATGCAGCACCCCAACTCACCTTTCCCCTTAAGCAAGCATAAGTTGGTTTTCTAAACTTGAGACCCTGTTCTGTTTTGTAATTCAGTTCATGTGTAGCCAAGTTTACATTCCGTGCATTAGTGATACCTTATGATGTTTCTTTTTCTGTGTGACTTATTTCACTTAGAATCATCGTGCCTCAATCCACTCATTATGCTGGTACAGGCCTGGTGACACAGATTTCATTGCTGAGTGGTATTCTGTTGTACGTAAGTACCGCAACTTCTTTATCAATTATTTGTTCTCTGGGATATTTAACGTGTATTGTAGAAGAGGTTCCTGTAAACAGATCCGTCCCAAATTTTGGGGTGGCTGTGTTTTTGATTTTAATTTCCCTAAGCTATAGGGCCATAAGTGGAAATACCCTAGACTCTGTTGCTTTGTTTTTCAGATGTATCAGGAAACACCATACACTTCTCCAGAGTGGCTGTTGGCAATTTACATCCTGCCCATCAGCATAACAAGGCTCCTTTTTCCCCATGGCCTGTCTTGCCTTTCTGGATTTTACACTTTTTTCAGATGGCCCTTTAGACCGGGGGGAAGTGACACTTCATAGTAGTTCGGATTTCCATTGCAAGCTTGCTTGGTTTGCCAAAACGGGCGTATGCGTTTTTTCCTGAATATATTCAGGAACAAACTCATACGTCCTTTTTTGCCAAGTGCATCATTGTCGATGTTCTGCCTCTTTTCCTATGCTTTAAATGCAAATCCAGTCTACCTCCTGAAATCGGTTTCCTGAAATTCTGCCCCGCTTTGAAGTCCTCTTCGCAGCCTTACTTCAATATATTTTTGGACGTTATCTGTCATTTATAACTCTGCAGGTTTGTGAATTACAGGGCCCCTGAGCTCCTTTCTTCAACTCGCTTTCTTGTGAGCTGGCCGCAAACCCGCAAGACTGCTTCAGGCCCTAATCTGCTTCTGGCAGGGCATGCTGAGCCTTTGGTTAATTCCTCTTCCTGGTGGGAAATGAGTGTTAAAAATGCCCGTCCAGACACCTACCTCACTCTCAACCCCTTGGTGATGTGGGTCCTCTGGTTTGTGGCCACCTTTGCTGGGTTCCTCACCTTTCGATGATGTGGCCCCACTAGTGTGAGGACACTCCTGCCTGGTTCCTATCCACGTGGTTATGTGGACCCCCTGGTGAGAGTCTGTTCCTGGCTGTGTTCCTCACCCTTCTGTGAGGGAGACCCTCTGCTGATAGGTCACTCCTGCATGGCTGGCACACATTGCCTTGGTGAAATCAGCCGTGTGGTGGCAGTTGGAGCGTGCTGGGAATCTCCTCCCCCCGGTGATGAGGGCCCTCTTGCGTCAGGCCCTAACTGCTGGGCTCACCAACTTTTCTTAGTGAGCCCAGTGAATCTTTGGCACTCCTCTTAGGATCCCATCTCCATGGGGATGTGGGCCTTCTGCTCTGAGGTCCCAACGGCCGGGTTGTTCACATTTTCATGATGTGGGCTCTCTGGTGTTAGTTCACAGAGGCCTGGATCCCATAGCCTCTGTGCTCTTGGCCGCCTGCTGGGAGGTTCCAACTGCTGGATTCCTCACTTTTTTAATTTTTGGGGCCCTCTGTTGTGAGGATCCTCCTGTCTGCCTCACTCCCAGCCCCTTCGTGATGTGTGTCGTCTGGTTTGAGGCCACATGTGCTGGGTTCCTCACCTTTCGATGATGTGGGACCAATGGTCTTAGGAGACTCCTGCCTGGTTCACATCCCCTTGGTGATGTGGGCCCTCTGTTGAGAGTCTGATCCTGGCTGGGTTCCTCACCCATCTGTGAGGTGGGCCGTCTGCTGTGAGGTCACTCCTGCCTGGCTTGCTCACCTCGCCTTGTGGACATGAGCCCTCTGGTGGCACTTGGAGCCTGCTGGGAGCCTCCTCCCCTCGGTGATGAGGGCCCTCTGGCGTCAGGCCCTAACTGCTGGGCTCCCCACATTTTGTGATGTGCACCCAGTGGTGCGAGGACACTCCAGCCAGGTTCACATCCCCATTGGGATGTGGGCCTTCTGCTCTGAGGTCCCAACGCCTGGGTTGCTCACAGTTTCATGATGTGGGTTCTCTGCTGTTAGTTCACTCCTGCCTGCATCCCATAGCTTCTGTGCTCTCGGCCGCCTGCTGGGAGGTTCCAACTGCTGGATTCCTCCCCTTTCTTATTCTTTGGGCCCTCTGTTTTTAGGCTACTCCTGCCTGCCTCACTCCCATTCCCTTTGTGATATGTGTCCTCTGATTTGAGGCCACATGTGCTGGGTTCCGCACCTTTCGATGATGTGGCCCCACTGGAGGGAAGACAGTCCTGACTGGTTCCCATCCCCTTGCTGATGTGGGCCCTCAGGTGAGAGTCTGATCCTGGCTGGGTTCCTCACCCTTCTGTGAGGTGGGCCCTCTGCTGTGAGGTCAATCATGCCTGTCTGGCACACGTCACCTTGGCGACGTGGGCCCTCTGGTGGCAGTTGGAGTGTGCTGGGATCCTCCTCCCCTCGGTGATGAGGGCCCTCTTGCCTTAGGCCATAACTGCTGGGCTCCCCACATTTTCTGATGTGCGCCAAGTGAGTGAGGACACTCTTGCCAGGTTCCCATCCCCATGGGGATATGGGCCTTCTGCTCTGAGGTCAAAATGGCTGGCTTGCTCACAGTACCATGATGTGGGCCCTCTGCTGTGAGTTCACTCCGGCAAGGATCCCTTATCATCGGTGCTCTGAGCCGCCTGCTGGGAGGTTCCAAATGCTGGATTCCTCAACTTTTTTATTCTATGTGCCCTCTGTTGTGAGGCTCCTCCTGCCTGCCTCACTGCCAGCCCCTTGGTGATGACTGTCCTATGGCTTGAGGCCACATGTGCTGCATTCCTCACCTTTCGATGATGTGGCCCCACTCGTGTGAGGACACTCCTGCCTGGTTCCCATCCCCTTGGTGAGGTGGGCCCTCTGGCGAGAGTCTAATCCTGGCTGGGTTCCTCAACGTTCTGTGAGGTGGGCCCTCTGCTGTGAGGTCACTCCTGCCTGGCTGGCACACGTCACCTTGGAGACGTGAGCCCTCTGGTGGCAGTTGGAGCGTGCAGGGTGCCTCCTCCTCTCGGTGATGACGGCCCTCTGGCGTCAGGCCCTAAATGGTGGGCTCCCCACATTTTCTGATGTGCGCCCAGTGGTGCGAGGACACTCCAGCCAGGTTCCCATTCCCATGGGGATGTGGGCCTTCTGTGCTGAGGTCCCAACGCCTGGGTTGCTCACAGTTTTATGATGTGGGCCCTCTGCTGTGAGTTCACTGTGGCCTGGATCCCATAGCCTTGGTGTTCTGGGCCGCCTGCTGGAAGGTCTAAATGCTGGAATCCTCACGTTTTTTATATTATGTGCCCTGTGTTGTGAGGCTACTCCTGCCTGCCTCACTCCAAGGCCCTTGGTGATGTGGGTCCTCTGGTTTGAGGACACATGTGCTGGGTTCCTCACCTTAAGATGATGAGGCCCCACTGGTGTGAGGATAATCCTGACTGGTTCCCATCCCCTTTGTGATGTGGGCCCTCTGGTGAGAGTCTGATCCTGGCTGGGTTCCTCACCCATCTGTGAGGTGGGCCCTCTACTATCAGGTAACTCTTGCCTGGCTTGCTCACCTCGCCTTGTTGACATGAGCCCTCTGGTGGCACTTGGACCCTGCTGGGAGCCTCCTCACCTCTGTGATGAGGGCCCTCTGACGTCAGGCCCTAACTGCTGGGCTCCCCAACTTTTCTTAGTGAGCCCAGTGATGCTCGGGCACTCCTCTTAGGTTCCCATCTCCATGGGGATGTGGGCCTTCTGCTCTGAGGTTCCAACGGCTGGGTTGATCACAATTTCATGATGTGGGCTCTCTGGTGTTAGTTCACTGTGGCCTGGATCCCATAGCCTCTGTGCTCTTGGCCGCCTGCTGGGAGGTTCCAACTGCTCGATTCCTCAACTTTTGTATTCTATGGGTCCTGTGTTGTGATGCTCCTCCTGCCTGCCTCACTCGCAACCCCTTCGTGATGTGGGTCTTCTGGTTTGAGGCCACATGTGCTGGGTTCCGCAACTTTCAATGATGTGGCCCCACTGGTGTGAGGACACTCCTGCCTGGTTCCCATCCCCTTGGTGATGTGGGCCTTCTGGTGACAGTCTTATCCTGGCTGGGTTCCTCACTCTTCTGTGAGGTAGGCCCTCTGCTGTGAGGTCAATCCTGCCTGACTTGCACACATCACCTTGGCGACGTGGGCCCTCTGTTGGCACATGGAACCTGCTGGGAGCCTCCTCCTCTCGGTGATGACGGCCCTCTAGCATCAGGCCCTAACTGCTGGGCTCCCCACGTTTTCTGATGTGAGCCCAGTGTTGCCAGGACACTCCTGTCAGGTTCCCATCCCCATGGGGATGTGGGCTTTCTGCTCTGAGGTCCCAACGCCTGGGTTGCTCACAGTTTCATGATGTGGGCTCTCTGGTGTTAGTTCACTCCTGCCTGCATCCCATAGCTTCTGTGCTCTCGGCCGCCTGCTGGGAGGTTCCAAATGCTGGATTCCTCCCCTTTTTTATTCTTTGGGCCCTCTGTTTTTAGGCTACTCCTACCTGCCTCACTCCCATCCCCTTTGTGATGTATGTCCTCTGATATGAGGCCACATGTGCTGGGTTCCTCACCTTTCGACGATGTGGCCCCACTGGTGGGAGGACAGTCCTGACTGGTTCCCATCCCCTTGGTGTTGTGGGCCCTCTGGTGAGAGTCTCATCCTGCCTCGGTTCCTCACCCTTCTGTGAGATAGGCCCTCTGCTGTGAGGTCACTACTGCCTGGCTGGCGCATGCCACCTTGTAGACGTGGGCCCTCTGTTGGCAGTTGAAACCTGCTGGGAGTCTCCTCCCCTCAGTTATGAGGGCCCCCTGGCGTCAGGCCCTAACTGCCGGGCTCCTAACATTTTCTGATATGTGCTAAGTGGTGCGAAGCCACTCCTGCCAGGTTCCCATCCCAATGGGGATGTGGGCCTTCTGTTCTGAGGTCCCAACGGCTGGGCTGCTCACAGGTTCATGATGTGGGCCCTCTGCTGTGAGTTCACTGTGGCCTGGATCCCATAGCCTCGGTGCTCTGGGCCACTTGCTGGGAGGTTCCAACTGCTGGATTCCTCAACTTTTATATTCTATGGACCCTGTGTTGTGAGGCCGGTCCTGCCAGCCTCATTCCGAACCCCTTGGTGATGTGGTTCCTCTGGTTTGAGGCTACATGTGCTGGGATCCTCACCTTTCGATGATGTTGTCCCACTGGTGTGGGGACACTCCTGCCTGGTTCCCATCCCCTTGGTGATGTGGGCCCTCTGGTGAGAGTCTGATCCTGGCTGTGTTCCTCACCCTTCTGTGAGGTGGGCCCTCTGCTGTGAGGTCACTCCTGCCGGGCTGGCACACATCGCCTTGGCGACGTTGGCCCTCTGGTGGCAGCTGGAGCCTGCTGGGAGCCTCCTCCTCTCAGTGATGAGTGCCCTCTAGCGTCAGGCCCTAACTTCTGAGCACCCCACGTTTTCTGATGTGAGCCCAGTGATGCCAGGACACTCCTGTCATGTTCCCATCACCATGGGGATGTGGGCCTTCTGCTCTGAGGTCCCAATGTCTGGGTTGCTCACAGTTTCATGATGTGGGCTGTCTGGTGTTAGTTCACTCTGGCCTGGATCCCCTAGCCTCTGAGCTCTGGGCTGCCTGCTGGGAGGTTCCAAATGCTGGATTCCTCACCTTTCTTATTTTTGGGCCCTCTGTTATGAGGCTCCTCCTGCCTGCCTCACTCCCAGCCCCTTGGTGATGGGTGTCCTATGGTTTGAAGCCACATGTTCTGGGTTCCTCACCTTTAGATGATGTGGCCCTACTCATGTGAGGACACTCCTGCCTGGTTCCAATCCATTTGGTGATGTGGGCCCTCTGGTGCAAGTCTGATCCTGACTGGGTTCGTCACACTTCTCTGAGGTGGGCCCTCTGCTGTGAGGTCATTCGTGCCTGGTTGGCACACATCACCTTGGCGACATCAGCCCTCTGGTGGCAGTTGGAGCCTGCTGGGAGCCTCCTTCCCTTGGTGATGAGGGTCCTCTGGCATCAGGCCCTAATTGCTGGTCTCCCAAAATTTTCTGGTACATTCTCAGTGGTGCGAGGACACTCCTACCAGATTTCCATCCCCATGGGGATGTGGGCCTCCTGCTCTGAGGTCCCAATGGCTGGGTTGCTCAGTTTCATGACATGGGCCCTCTACTGTGAGTTCACTGTGGCCTGGATCCCATAGCCTCGGTGCTCCGGGCCGCCTGCTGGGAGGTTCCAACTGCTGGATTCCTCACTTTTTTATTCTATGGGCCCAGTGTTGTGAGGCTACTCCTGCCTGCCTCACTCCGAGGCCCTTGGTGATGTGGGTCCTCTGGTTTGAGGACACATGTGCTGAGTACCTCACCTTTAGATGATGTGGCCCCACTGGTGTGAAGACACTCCTGCCTGGTTCCCATCCCCTTGGTGATGTGGGCCCTCTGGTGAGAGTCTGATGTTGGCTGGGTTTCTCACCCTTCTGTGAGGTGGGACCTCTGCTGTGAGGTAACTCCTGCCTGGCTTGCTCACGTTGCCTTGGCAATGTGAGCCCTCAGGTGGCAGTTATCCTGCTGGGAATCTCCTCCTCTCAGTTATGAGAGCTCTGGATAAAACACATATGCCCTTTTTTGCCAAGTCCATTATTTTCCAAGTTCTGTCTCTTTTCCTATGCTTTAAGAGCGACTCCCGTGTACCTTCTGAAATCGGTTTCCAGCAATTCTGCCCCGCATTCAAGTCCTCTTCGCAGCCTTACTTCAGTATAATTTTGGATGATAGCTGTCATTTATAACTCCACAGGTTGTGAATTACAGTGTCCCTGAGCTCCTTTCTTCAACTCGATTTCTTGTGAGCTGGCCGCAAAACTCCAGAATCTCTTCAGGCCCTAATCTAGTTCCAGCATGGCACGCGGAGCCTTTGGTTCATTGGTCTTCCTGGTGAGAAATGAGAGTTAAATTTGCCCGTCCAGACACCTCCAGCTAATCTCTCATTGGTTCTCCCTATTCCTCTTCATCTTCCGCAGAAATTGCAAACTGGGACAAACAGGAGGTTAAAGGCACTGACTCTCCAAGTGGGAAGAGTGTTAGTAAAGCGTCTGGAATGTTACACCCGAGTACCAGGGGACAAAAACTGAGACGCATTTGAACACGTTTCCCGATCACATGGTGGATCATACTCTGGGTTCCACATGCATGGTTTAGCTGAAGGAAGAATCCCTTAAACCTGGAGAGTTGAGACCCATGGAATGGGTACCATGCAATATGACTTCAAATGGTCTGCATATGCTCACCAAACCTCACCAATCCTATCACTGCTGCGTTTATGCCACGGTACACACGCTTGATTCTCTTTCGGAGACATAGCAATCCATAGGTTTTAAGATTCTTACTAGTCAGGTACATTCTTAGGCGTTTAATATGGGGTGTTGAGTCCATTTCGTTGAGCAAGGAGTAGCTCTTGTCTGTTACATATTAGGCTTAAGGAACTTTATCTGTGCTCATTTCAATCTCTGGTTTTATGCAGCACCCCAACTCACCTTTCCCCTTAAGCAAGCATAAGTTGGTTTTCTAAATTTGAGACCCTGTTCTGTTTTGTAATTCAGTTCCTGTGTAGCCAAGTTTACATTCCGTGTATTAGTGATATCTTATGATGTTTCTTTTTCTGTGTGACTTATTTCACTTAGAATCATCGTACCTGAATCCACTCATTATGCTACTATGGGCCTGATGACATAGATTTCATTGCTGAGTGATATTGCATTGTACGTAAGTACCACAACTTCTTTATCCATTTTTCGCTTTCTGTGATATTGAACTTCTACCGTAAACGAGGTTCTTGTAAACAGAGCCATCCCAAACTTTGGGGTTTCTGTGTCTTTTTGATTTTCATTTCCCTAAGCTATAGGACCATAAGTGGAAGTGCCCTAGGCTCTGTTGCTTTGTTTTTTAGATGTTTCAGGAAACACCATACACTTCTCTCCAGTTGCTGTTGGCAATTTTCATCCCGCCCATCAGCATAACAAGGCTCCCAGTTTTCCATAGCCTGTCCTGCCTTTCTGGATTTTACACTTTTTTCAGATGGCCCTTTTGACCGGGGGGAAGTGAGACTTCATTGTAGTGCAGATTTCCTTTGCAAGCTTGCTTGGTTGGCCAGAAAGGGCGTATGCGTTTTTTCCTGAATATATTCAGGAAAAAACGCATACGCCCTTTTTGCCAAGTGCATGATTGTCGATGTTCTGAGTCTTTTCATATGTTTTCAATGCAATTCCAGTCTACCTCCTGAAATCGGTTGCCTGCAATTCTGCCTTGCTGTCAGTGCGTCTTCATAGCCTTACCTCAATATACTTTTGGAAAATAGTTGTTCTTTATAACTCTGCAGGTGTTTGAAATGCAGTTGCCCTTAGTTCCATTTTTCAGCTCTTATTTTTGTGATCTTGCCTCATATCCACAGGATTTCTTCAGGCCCTATTCTTCTTCTGGGGCACCTTGCTGTGCCTTTGGTTAATTCTTCTTCCTATGTGAAATTAGAGTGACATGTGGCCATTGAAACCGCTACAGCTATTTTCTCACTGGTTCCCCCTATTCCCATTCATCCTCCACACTAACTGCAGACTGTGTGATACCGGAACTTAAAGGCATTCACTCTCCATGTGGGGATGTTGTTAGTAAAGTGGCTGGAATGTTGATCCAGAACCCCAGGAAAGGAAAATGAGGTGCGTTTTAGAAACCTTTCCCGATCATATGGTATACCATCTGCTGGATTTCCCATGCAAGGTTTAGCTGTAGGAAGATTCCCTTCAACCTAGAGTGTTGGGACCCTTGGAATGAGTAGCATGAAGTATTGCATTAAACTTTCGGCAGTTGCTCACCAAAGCTCACCAATCCTCTGAACCCCAAGTGTCCAGCCTTATGTCTTATCCAGCTGTGGGTTTATATGTGGTCATTCCAGGTTGCATCACAGCCCCTGAGCGAATTTTGTAAGAATTTTTCTCTCTTTCATTGTTTCTGCGTTTTGGTTTTAAAATTTATTTCTATAATGGGGTTTAGCTCATTTTCACTGCTGTGTTTGTGCCGCTCTGCACACACTTGATTCCCTTATGGAGATATATCAATACATGGGTTTTAAGATTCTTATTACTCAGATATATTTCTCTGCGGTGTATAGGGTGTGTTGAGGCCAGTTCATTGAGCAAGGTGTAGATCTTGTCTAATACCTATTTGGTTTATTGAACGGTATCTGTGCTAATTTCAAACTCTGGTTTTATGCATCACCCCACCTCTCCTTT
>NW_020838739.1:0-2775 GCF_003676395.1 Aethalodelphis obliquidens
CCTTCCATGTTGCTGCAACTGGCATTATTTCATTCTTTTTTATGGCTGAGTAGTATTCCATTGTGTATATGTACCACATCTTTATCCATTCATCTGTCGATGGACGTTAAGTGTTTCCACGTTTTGTCTATTGTGAATAGTGCTGTATGAACATTGGGGTGCATGTATCTTTTCGAATTAGTGTTTTTGTTTCTTTCAGATATGACTTCAGGTATCTGTGGAAATCACCATGCCCGTGTCACCTACACAATTGTAGGGAAGAGGCTAAAGACGTCTAGAACCTCACCGGACACGCTGTGTGTGCCTGTATGCATTCGTTGTTGCTGGAGGGGAGCTATTGGACCACCAGCTCCCTGGGTGGATTTTGGGGTTTTCTACATCTGTGATGGGTGGCTCAGAGCAGCTCCTGATAAAATTAGCTGACACATTTTTGCTGCCGATTCTTATAAATTGACAAATTGATAAGATACCCGTGTATCTTGTTTTGTTCCCAAAGCAATTTCACATAAATTAACTCATCTGTTTCTCACAGCAGCTGGAGACAGTACACAGTAGCAGCAAACAGTATCTCAGGGCCGCCAGAGACATTTGGTCGAGAGAGTAGGGGTTCCTCCCACTTACAATTAAATTTCGTAGGAAGCAGCGACATCGGTCAGACCCCAAATGAGGAAACATCAGAACTGAGTCTTTTATCAAATGCTATGGTAGCGACAGATCGCCTGGAAAGAGCTATTTATTCCCTCCAAATGGGGCGACTTTGGTCTTTGGGTGATTCTTGGAAGGCAGTTGTAGGGCTCTTGGGGGTTTCATGTCTGTTCAGATTCCACAGAATCTAAATCCTACTGTGGGATTTTGTTCTTTTTCCACATTTAATCCAGCTAACTTTTCCCCCAAAAATTTCTGTGGAATACCCCATAAGGTTACATTGGCATGTCCTGCCTTGGAGGAGGATGGTGATAAAAGACCCTGCCTCTTCCCTTTATAAAACTTAGTGATGAATTTGGTGTCCAGCTGTGTGACTTTCTTTCTTCGATTGTGGTAAAGTGTACATACCACAAAATTCACCATGTTAACCAAAGTGGACAATTCAGGGGCCTTTAACACATTCACGGCGTTGTAGCCACCACCTCTATCTGGTTCCAGAACATTCTCAACCCCCCAGAAGGAGACCCTGTCCCCATGAGCAGTCGCTCCCCCTCCCCTTCCCCCTCCGCAGCCCCTGGTAACCACTAATCCACTTTCTGTCTCCATGGTTTTGCCTGTTCTGGACATTTCCTATACGTAGGATCACACTCTGTGTGTCCTTCTGTATCTGGTTTCTTTCACTATTTTTGCCATCAGTTTTTCAAGTCACGGGTTATAGAACCAACACCCCCTTCTCAGAAGATTCTAGAAGGTTCTAGGTTTGCAAAATGGATACATCATCCCCAATCTGGTGGGGATCCCACATCCGATCCAGGGAGCAAGACGTCTCATCATCATCTGCAAGTGAAAAGAGAGCTTGTGATTTTCCCATGATGCTGCTTTTTCAGTGAAGCTGCCCCAGTTGCATCATTTCTTTAACTGAAAGCAGTTTCTAGTCACTTCTGACCGTGTTCCATAAAAGCGGCCACTCATCTTGTTTAGATTGTGGCTCTTAATTTTCTGTTTTATTCCTTGTCCAACGTAGGGGGGTCAACCTGACCCTCTTCTTTAAACAAGCCCATTGTGCCTCCATATATACTTTTAATAACTTCAACATTTTTAGGTTTAGAAACTCTAAAAAGTTCATAAATAAGCCAAGACATTTTTCTGTGTGAGCCACTTGGAGCAAGTGATGGGCCCACCCGACACTAATTCATTATTTTTCTCCTAGTTTGCTCAGCAGACAGGCTCATCCTCTTAGAAATGACTTGCTGCAAATTCACCCCGCTGGACGGTGCCAGACGCAGGGGTGGGCCCAGGCTTCTGAGCCCACAGGGCAGTGATACTTCCATGGCAACCACTCAGCCCTGCCCACCAAGCGGTCCAGGGCTAAAGGACCATCTTTACCCTAAGGACACAGGACATGCAGAAATTATAGACAGCATCGCATGGGTGGAGACCAAGGTGGGGCATGGAAGAGCCTAAGCCCACTGGAACTGTTGACCACTCTCTCTGTCTCAGGCCCACGGGGTTACTTTGGGATTATCCTGAAACATCAGGGACATGCCTCCACACAGCCAACGCCCTCCCCCCGCCCCCTCCTTCTCCT
This sequence comes from Aethalodelphis obliquidens, assembly GCF_003676395.1. NCBI lineage: Eukaryota > Metazoa > Chordata > Mammalia > Artiodactyla > Delphinidae > Aethalodelphis > Aethalodelphis obliquidens. The sequence goes on from NW_020838739.1 coordinate 2,234, forward strand.
CGGGGGGCACATGTGGGCAGAGTCCGTTCCGGCCCCCAGCAATTTCAGGGTGAGTAATTTCCGAGCACGCAATTATAAGTGACTCAAGACCAACTGGTCCCCGAAGAACCATTGAGATGCCTGGATCCCGCCTCTAATTGCATCCAGATCTTAACCTCCGTGTGGCCTGTGTCCCGGCCGTAACCCGGGGCCCCTGCTCTGTGCTCCGACATATGGGACGATTTTCCAATCTGATTGCTGCGATCTGATTAAGGGAAGTTATGTAGCGTCTCGGGAAGGCCCTTCAACAGCTGCTCCGACAGAGAGATTCCCAGGAAAGCATTCTCTGCCGGCTCCAATTCAGGCTTCTACCTTGGAAGGAAAGGGATTGCCCAGGGTTTCAGGGAGGTGAGTGCTGGAGTTGGGGAAAAGGTGAATTGCAGTTTGGGCAAAAAAAAAAATCCTCTCTCCCTGCAAAAGGTGGGAGCTGGAGTGGGAGACAGAGGAGAAGGATGTGGGGGAGGGGAGGGGGAGGGGAGGGGGGGGGGGGGGGGGGGGGGGGG
>NW_020838739.1:2875-9888 GCF_003676395.1 Aethalodelphis obliquidens
GGAGAAAGATGTGGGGGAGCGGAGGGGAGGGGGAATCGGGGGAGGGGAGAAGGAGGAGGAGGTGGGGGAGGGGGAGACGTAGGAGCGGGAGGTGGGGAAGATGAGGAAGCAGTGGTTCCTAGCAGTCCTGTACCCCTTGGCTTGTGGCCCCATCACCCCAATCCTTGCCTTCATCTCCTCTTGCTTTCTCCTCTGTCTGTTTGTCTGGGTCCAATCCCCCCTCGTACAGGGACCCCGGTCATTTTGGATTAGAACCCACCCCAGTGACCTCATTTTGCATTGATCATTTTGGCAAAGACGCTGCCTCCAAATACACTCCCATGCTGAGGTTCTGGGGGTGAGGACTTCATCATATGAATTTGGGGGGACAGGATCCACCCCCTGGAGGCCTCCAGGAGACGAACACAGGCGTTGCATCAGAACTGCCCCCCACCTCTGTCATCAATGGTGGAGAGAGTTCTAAGGTTATGAGGCTATAACAGGACCAGGGGTTTCGCTGGGGGAAACTTCTGGACCAGAGAGTAGACACCAGGATTCGAAGACCGCACACACATGGCTTGAGGGTCTCATAGAAGGGGAGGGATCTGGGTTGTTCTAAAAATGAAAAGGGAGACTGCCCTTCTCTGGGTTCTGGGTTTTCTTCTCCTCCCACCTGGCTCTGTAGGCTGTAGGGACGCAGAATAAGCTAAGGGGCATGAAGCCCTGGGGTGCTGATCGCTATTCCTGGAAGCAGGACGCAGCTGAGGGTCCTGGGGATGGTGGGTCCCCTGCAGCCCTGGGCATATCTTTGAGCCCATGACTTTGGTCCAAAAGAATATGCTTTCAGACTCTGAGTGTGTCTACTAGGACCTCCATTATACACTGCTGATGCTACCAAAAAAGTTAAAATTTCTGAGAACATTTACCATTTCCAGCAGGTTTCCTAGCTTGTCAACCCTGGTGGGTTTTATCCTTGAGATTTAAAAAATTGTTATTACCCGGGCAGCCTTTTCTGTTGGAACACCAGAACTTTTCAAGGTGGTAGAAGAAGGCTTCCACGAACAGCTTGGGCTAACTCCGAGCTTGGGAAATGCAAACTCAGTCTTATTTTATGAAGCGAAAGTAGGTTTTCCTAGAAAAGACGACACATGGTGGAAGATGCCTTTCTTCTGGATGGATGTCCACATCCCCTTGGCGATCAGAAAGCTGTTGTTTTAGGGCTTCAAACCTGCCAGGAGGCAACAGAGTAAGACCTGACAGGGAGAAAATAAGATCCTGAAAGATGTGGGCTCTTGTTTCTGAAGTTCTGCCATGTGATCAACTCATGAATAGGGATGAAGCACAGGTGTCCACCACCGTGGCATTGGGCCAAATATCCAATGTAAGGGAACCCTTTATTTCACATGCGTGTGCCCAAAATTTGGAGATAATCATTCCCACCAAACTTTATTTAGCAAGAAAAAAATGCATCTTGCGTTGACCAAAGATCTACGTAGAAAATATCACTGCTTACACATCAGGTGCCCCTAAAAGCATTAAGTCTGTTCCCTTATTGATTCATTCATAAACCATGTATCAGGCACATATATATCTGTCTGCACCAGGAGGTTGTGCTAAGTAACAAACTGTCCCCACATCTCAGCAGCTTTTAACATCAAAGGTTTGTTTCTCTCCCATGCCCGTTGCAGGTCTGCTGCAGGTGCTGCTTCTTCAGAACAAGGATGGACAAAGTCACCACCATCTGGACATCGGCAAAAGAAACCTTGTAAGATTTTTCACGTCCTAGCGGTTAGAGGTTTCACCCTTCAAGGCACATGCTTCCCTTCCTGCCAGCAAGGCAGTGGCCAGAACCATCCCTTGGGCTCCTTTATCCCTCTTGTGGGCTTGGGATGAGAAGGGCCACCCATCGTGTGTGTGTGTGAAGATATAGAACAGCAGACACGGTGACCACAGATACCTCCAGTGGTCCAGCCTCAGGGGAACCAGACATGGGCTGTGTAGAACGTTGAAACCAGGGAGCTCCGCAGTGCTCATGTGCTCCCAACTCACGGGAATGTGTTAAAGTCCTAGAAAAGAGATTTTAGGCACAACAGAGCACTGTGAGATGGATGGACCCTTTTAGCCTCCATCTCAAGGGCATGTGGGTTTAGGATCACCAAGAATCAGGAAGCTGTTTGCAGAGAAGCAAGACCCTTCCTGAATTTTCAGACCTGGACAAATACACTCACTTTTTTAAAACCTATATTTAATTTTAATAATTTCTTATTATTGTGGCAAAATACATCATAAAATGATATACTATAAAATAAACCATATGATATATAAAAGTTACCACTTTAAGTATTTTTGTGTATAAGTTACTGGCATTAAGTACATTCACATTGTTGTACAAACATCCCCACCATCCATCACCAGAACCTTTCCATTTTCCCCAGCTGAAACTGTGTCCCCATTAAATACCAGCTCCACAAGCACCTCCCCTGCCCCTAGTGACCATCCTTCTACTTTTTGTCTCTATGAATCTGATGACTCTAGGGACCTCCTATAAATGAAATCACACAGTATTTGTCCTTTTGGGTGTGCCTTATTTCACTGAGCATCTTCTCCTCGAGGTGCATCCACGTGGTAGCAGGTGTCACAGTTTCCTTCCTTTTTTTTTTTTGTTTTTTAACAATTTTATTGGTGTATAATTGCTTTACAATGGTGTGTTAGTTTCTGCTTTATAACAAAGTGAATCAGCTATACATATACATATATCCCCATATCCCCTCCCTCTTGCGTCTCCCTCCCACACTTCCTGTCCCACCCCTCCAGGTGGTCACAAAGCACTGAGCTAATCTCCCTGTGCTATGCGGCTGCTTCCCACTAGCTATCTATTTTACATTTGGTAGTGTATCTATGTCCATGCCACTCTCTCACTTCGTCCCAGCTTACCCTTCCCCCTCCCCGTGCCCTCAAGTCCATTCTCTATGTCTGCATCTTTATTCCTGTCCTGCCCTTAGGTTCTTCAGAACCATTTTTTCTTTTCTTTCTTTTTTATTCTAGATTCCATATATATGTGTTAGCATACAGTATTTGTTTTTCTCTGACTTACACTTCACTGTGTATGCTTACACTGTGTATGACAGATTTTAGGTCCATCCACCTCACTACAAATCACTCAATTTCATTTCTTTTTATGGCTGAGTAATATTCCATTGTATATATGTGCCACATCTTCTTTATCCATTCATTGGTCGATGGACACTTAGGTTGCTTCCATGTCCTGGATATTGAAAATAGAGCTGCAATGAACATTGTGGTACCTGACTCTTTTTGAATTATGGTTTTCTCAGGGTATATGCCCAGTAGTGGGATTGCTGGGTCATATGGTAGTTCTATGTTTAGTTTTTTAATGAACCTCCATAATGCCCTCCATAGTGGCTGCACCAATTTACATTCCCACCAACAGTGCAAGAGGGTTCCCTTTTCTCCACACCCTCTCCAGCATTTATTGTTTGTAGATTTTTTGATGATGGCCATTCTGACTGGTGTGAGGTGTAACGTCATTGTAGTTTTGATTTGCATTTCTCTAATGATTAGTGATGTTGAGCATCCTTTTATGTGTTTGTTGGCAATCTGTATATCTTCTTTGGAGAAATGTCTATTTAGGTCTTCTGCCCATTTTTCGATGGGGTTGTTTGTTTTTTTAATATTGAGCTGCATGGGCTGCTTGTAAATTTTGGAGATTAATCCTTTGTCAGTTGCTTCATTTGCAAATATTTCCTCCCATTCTGAGGGTTGTCTTTTGGTCTTGTTTATGGTTTCCTTTGCTGTGCAAAAGCTTTGAAGTTTCATTAGGTCCCATTTTTTTATTTTTGTTTTTATTTCCATTTCTCTAGGAGGTGGGTCAAAAAGGATCTTGTGGTGATTTATGTCATAGAGTGTTCTGCCTATGTTTTCCTCTAAGAGTTTTATAGTGTCTGGCCTTACATTTAGGTCTTTAATCCATTTTGAGTTTATTTTTGTGTATGGTGTTAGAGAGTGTTCCAATTTCATTCTTTTATATGTAGCTGACCAGTTTTCCCAGCACCACTTATTGAAGAGGCTGTCTTTTCTCCATTGTATAGTCTTGCCTCCTTTATCAAAAATATCGTGACCATAGGTGTGTGGGTTTATCTCTGGGCTTCTATCCTGTTCCATTGATGTATATTTCTGTTTTTGTGCCAGTGCCATACTGTCTTGATTACTGTAGCTTTGTAGTAGAGTCTGAAGTCCAGGAGCCTGATTCCTCCAGCTCTGTTTTTCTTTCTCAAGATTGCTTTGGCTATTCAGGGTCTTTTGTGTCTCCATACAAATCATGAAATTTTTTGTTCTAGTTCTGTGGAAAATTCCATTGGTAGTTTGATAGGGATTGCACTGAATCAGTAGATTGCTTTGGGTAGTATAGTCATTTTCACAATGTTGATTCTTCCAATCCAAGAACATGGTATATCTCTCCATCTGTTTGTATCATCTTTAATTTCTTTCATCAGTGTCATAGTTTTCTGCATGCAGGTCTTTTGTCTCCTTAGGTAGGTTTATTCCTAGATATATTATTCTTTTTATTGCAACAGTAAATGGGAGTGTTTCCTTAATTCCTCTTTCAGATTTTTCATCATTAGTGTATAGGAGTGCAAGAGATTTCTGTGCATTAATTTTATATCCTACTTCTTTACCAAATTCATTCGTTGGTTCTGGTAGTTTTCTGATAACATCTATAGGATTCTCTACGTATAGTATCATGGCATCTGCAAGCAGTGACAGCTTTACTTCTTCTTTTCCTATTTGGATTCCTTTTATTTCTTTTTCCTCTCTGATTGCTGTGGCTAAAACTTCCAAAACTATGTTGAATAATAGTGGTGAGAGTGGATATCCTTGTCTTGTTCCTGATCTTAGAGGAAATGGTTTCAGTGTTTTACCATTGAGAACAACGTTGGCTGTGGGTTTTTCATGTATGGCCTTTATTATGTTGCGGTAAGTTCCCTCTATGCCTACTTTCTGGAGAGCTTTTATCATAAATGGGTGTTGAAATTTGTAGAAAGCTTTTTCTGCATCTATTGAGATGATCATATTGTTTTTCTCCTTCAATTTGTTAATATGGTGTATCACATTGATTGATTTGCATATACAGAAGAGTCCTTGCATTCCTGGGATAAACCCCACTTGATCATGGTATATGATCCTTTTAGTGTGCTGTAGGATTCTGTTTGCTAGCATTTTGTTGAGGATTTTTACATCTATGTTCATCAGTGATATTGGCCTGTAGTTTTCTTTCTTTGTGACATCTTTGTCTGATTTTAGTATCAGGGTGATGGTGAGTTCATAGAATGAGTTTGGGAGTGTTCCTCCCTCTGCTATATTTTGGAAGAGTTTGAGAAGGATAGGTGTTAGCTCTTCTCTAAATGTTTGATGGAATTTGCCTGTGAAGCCATCTGGTCCTGGGCTTTTCTTTGTTGGAAGATTTTTCATCAGAGACTCAATTTCAGTGCTTGTGATTGGTCTGTTTATATTTTCTTTTTCTTCCTGGTTCAGTCTCAGAAGGTTGTGCTTTTCTAAGAATTTGTCCATTTCTTCCAGGTTGTCCATTTTTTTGGCATATAGTTGCTTGTAGTAATCGCTCATGATCCTTTGTATTTCTGCACTGTCAGTTGTTACTTCTCCTTATTCATTTCTAATTGTATTGATTTGAGTCTTCTCCCTTTTTTTCTTGATGAGTCTGGTTAATGGTTTATCAATATTGTTTATCTTCTCAAAGAACCAGCTTTTAGTTTTATTGATCTTTGCTATTGTTCCCTTCATTTTTTTTCATTTATTTCTGATCTGATCTTTATGATTTCTTTCCTTCTGCTAACTTTAGGGTATTTTTGTTCTTTCTCTAATTGTTTTAGGTGTAAGCTTAGGTTGTTTATTTGAGATGTTTCTTGTTTCTTGAGGTAGGATTGTATTGCTATAAAATTCCCTCATAGAACTGTTTTGCTGCATCCCATAGGTTTTGGGTTGTCATATTTTCATTGACATTTGTCTCCAGGTATTTTTTAATTTCCTCTTTGATTTCTTCAGTGATCTCTTGGTTATTTAGTAGTGTATTGTTTAGCCTCCATGTGTTTGTATTTTTTACAGATTTTTTCCTGTAATTGAAATCTGATCTCATAGCATTGTGGTCGGAAAAGATACTTGATATGATTTCAATTTTCTTAAATTTACCAAGGCTTGATTTGTGACCCAAGATATGATCTATCCTGGAGAATGTTCCATGAGCACTTGAGAAGAAAGTGTATTCTGTGGTTTTGGGATGGAATGTCCTATAAATATCAATTAAGTCCATCTTATTTAATGTATCATTTAAAACTTGTGTTTCCTTATTTATTTTCATTTTGGATGATTTGTCCATTGGTGAAAGTGAGGTGTTAAAGTCCCCTACTATGATTGTGTTACTGGGGAAAAGGTGATATGAGTTAATTTATGTGAAATTGCTTTGGGAACAAAACAAGATACACGGGTATCTTATCAATTTGTCAATTTATGAGAATCGGTAGCAAAAATGTGTCAGCTAATTTTATCAAGGGCTGCTCTGAGCCACCCATCACAGATGTAGGAAACCCCAAAATCCACCCAGGGAGCTGGTGGTCCAATAGCTCCCCTCCAACAACAACGAATGCCTACAGGCACACACAGCGTGCCCAGTGAGGTTCTAGGCATCTTTAGCCTCTTCCCTACAATTGTGTAGGTGACACGGGCATGGTGATTTCCACAGATACCTGAAGTCATATCTGAAAGAAACAAAAACACTAATTCGAAAAGATACATGCACCCCAATGTTCATAGCAGCACTATTCACAATAGACAAAACGTGGAAACACTTAACGTCCATCGACAGATGAATGGATAAAGATGTGGTATATATACACAATGGAATACTACTCAGCCATAAAAAAGAATGAAATAATGCCAGTTGCAGCAACATGCAAGGACTTGGAGGGCATTATGCTAAATGAAATAAGTCAGGCAGAGAA
>NW_020838740.1:0-2775 GCF_003676395.1 Aethalodelphis obliquidens
CCTTCCATGTTGCTGCAACTGGCATTATTTCATTCTTTTTTATGGCTGAGTAGTATTCCATTGTGTATATGTACCACATCTTTATCCATTCATCTGTCGATGGACGTTAAGTGTTTCCACGTTTTGTCTATTGTGAATAGTGCTGTATGAACATTGGGGTGCATGTATCTTTTCGAATTAGTGTTTTTGTTTCTTTCAGATATGACTTCAGGTATCTGTGGAAATCACCATGCCCGTGTCACCTACACAATTGTAGGGAAGAGGCTAAAGACGTCTAGAACCTCACCGGACACGCTGTGTGTGCCTGTATGCATTCGTTGTTGCTGGAGGGGAGCTATTGGACCACCAGCTCCCTGGGTGGATTTTGGGGTTTTCTACATCTGTGATGGGTGGCTCAGAGCAGCTCCTGATAAAATTAGCTGACACATTTTTGCTGCCGATTCTTATAAATTGACAAATTGATAAGATACCCGTGTATCTTGTTTTGTTCCCAAAGCAATTTCACATAAATTAACTCATCTGTTTCTCACAGCAGCTGGAGACAGTACACAGTAGCAGCAAACAGTATCTCAGGGCCGCCAGAGACATTTGGTCGAGAGAGTAGGGGTTCCTCCCACTTACAATTAAATTTCGTAGGAAGCAGCGACATCGGTCAGACCCCAAATGAGGAAACATCAGAACTGAGTCTTTTATCAAATGCTATGGTAGCGACAGATCGCCTGGAAAGAGCTATTTATTCCCTCCAAATGGGGCGACTTTGGTCTTTGGGTGATTCTTGGAAGGCAGTTGTAGGGCTCTTGGGGGTTTCATGTCTGTTCAGATTCCACAGAATCTAAATCCTACTGTGGGATTTTGTTCTTTTTCCACATTTAATCCAGCTAACTTTTCCCCCAAAAATTTCTGTGGAATACCCCATAAGGTTACATTGGCATGTCCTGCCTTGGAGGAGGATGGTGATAAAAGACCCTGCCTCTTCCCTTTATAAAACTTAGTGATGAATTTGGTGTCCAGCTGTGTGACTTTCTTTCTTCGATTGTGGTAAAGTGTACATACCACAAAATTCACCATGTTAACCAAAGTGGACAATTCAGGGGCCTTTAACACATTCACGGCGTTGTAGCCACCACCTCTATCTGGTTCCAGAACATTCTCAACCCCCCAGAAGGAGACCCTGTCCCCATGAGCAGTCGCTCCCCCTCCCCTTCCCCCTCCGCAGCCCCTGGTAACCACTAATCCACTTTCTGTCTCCATGGTTTTGCCTGTTCTGGACATTTCCTATACGTAGGATCACACTCTGTGTGTCCTTCTGTATCTGGTTTCTTTCACTATTTTTGCCATCAGTTTTTCAAGTCACGGGTTATAGAACCAACACCCCCTTCTCAGAAGATTCTAGAAGGTTCTAGGTTTGCAAAATGGATACATCATCCCCAATCTGGTGGGGATCCCACATCCGATCCAGGGAGCAAGACGTCTCATCATCATCTGCAAGTGAAAAGAGAGCTTGTGATTTTCCCATGATGCTGCTTTTTCAGTGAAGCTGCCCCAGTTGCATCATTTCTTTAACTGAAAGCAGTTTCTAGTCACTTCTGACCGTGTTCCATAAAAGCGGCCACTCATCTTGTTTAGATTGTGGCTCTTAATTTTCTGTTTTATTCCTTGTCCAACGTAGGGGGGTCAACCTGACCCTCTTCTTTAAACAAGCCCATTGTGCCTCCATATATACTTTTAATAACTTCAACATTTTTAGGTTTAGAAACTCTAAAAAGTTCATAAATAAGCCAAGACATTTTTCTGTGTGAGCCACTTGGAGCAAGTGATGGGCCCACCCGACACTAATTCATTATTTTTCTCCTAGTTTGCTCAGCAGACAGGCTCATCCTCTTAGAAATGACTTGCTGCAAATTCACCCCGCTGGACGGTGCCAGACGCAGGGGTGGGCCCAGGCTTCTGAGCCCACAGGGCAGTGATACTTCCATGGCAACCACTCAGCCCTGCCCACCAAGCGGTCCAGGGCTAAAGGACCATCTTTACCCTAAGGACACAGGACATGCAGAAATTATAGACAGCATCGCATGGGTGGAGACCAAGGTGGGGCATGGAAGAGCCTAAGCCCACTGGAACTGTTGACCACTCTCTCTGTCTCAGGCCCACGGGGTTACTTTGGGATTATCCTGAAACATCAGGGACATGCCTCCACACAGCCAACGCCCTCCCCCCGCCCCCTCCTTCTCCTCGGGGGGCACATGTGGGCAGAGTCCGTTCCGGCCCCCAGCAATTTCAGGGTGAGTAATTTCCGAGCACGCAATTATAAGTGACTCAAGACCAACTGGTCCCCGAAGAACCATTGAGATGCCTGGATCCCGCCTCTAATTGCATCCAGATCTTAACCTCCGTGTGGCCTGTGTCCCGGCCGTAACCCGGGGCCCCTGCTCTGTGCTCCGACATATGGGACGATTTTCCAATCTGATTGCTGCGATCTGATTAAGGGAAGTTATGTAGCGTCTCGGGAAGGCCCTTCAACAGCTGCTCCGACAGAGAGATTCCCAGGAAAGCATTCTCTGCCGGCTCCAATTCAGGCTTCTACCTTGGAAGGAAAGGGATTGCCCAGGGTTTCAGGGAGGTGAGTGCTGGAGTTGGGGAAAAGGTGAATTGCAGTTTGGGCAAAAAAAAAAATCCTCTCTCCCTGCAAAAGGTGGGAGCTGGAGTGGGAGACAGAGGAGAAGGATGTGGGGGAGGGGAGGGGGAGGGGAGGGGGGGGGGGGGGGGGGGGGGGGG
>NW_020838740.1:2875-9888 GCF_003676395.1 Aethalodelphis obliquidens
GGAGAAAGATGTGGGGGAGCGGAGGGGAGGGGGAATCGGGGGAGGGGAGAAGGAGGAGGAGGTGGGGGAGGGGGAGACGTAGGAGCGGGAGGTGGGGAAGATGAGGAAGCAGTGGTTCCTAGCAGTCCTGTACCCCTTGGCTTGTGGCCCCATCACCCCAATCCTTGCCTTCATCTCCTCTTGCTTTCTCCTCTGTCTGTTTGTCTGGGTCCAATCCCCCCTCGTACAGGGACCCCGGTCATTTTGGATTAGAACCCACCCCAGTGACCTCATTTTGCATTGATCATTTTGGCAAAGACGCTGCCTCCAAATACACTCCCATGCTGAGGTTCTGGGGGTGAGGACTTCATCATATGAATTTGGGGGGACAGGATCCACCCCCTGGAGGCCTCCAGGAGACGAACACAGGCGTTGCATCAGAACTGCCCCCCACCTCTGTCATCAATGGTGGAGAGAGTTCTAAGGTTATGAGGCTATAACAGGACCAGGGGTTTCGCTGGGGGAAACTTCTGGACCAGAGAGTAGACACCAGGATTCGAAGACCGCACACACATGGCTTGAGGGTCTCATAGAAGGGGAGGGATCTGGGTTGTTCTAAAAATGAAAAGGGAGACTGCCCTTCTCTGGGTTCTGGGTTTTCTTCTCCTCCCACCTGGCTCTGTAGGCTGTAGGGACGCAGAATAAGCTAAGGGGCATGAAGCCCTGGGGTGCTGATCGCTATTCCTGGAAGCAGGACGCAGCTGAGGGTCCTGGGGATGGTGGGTCCCCTGCAGCCCTGGGCATATCTTTGAGCCCATGACTTTGGTCCAAAAGAATATGCTTTCAGACTCTGAGTGTGTCTACTAGGACCTCCATTATACACTGCTGATGCTACCAAAAAAGTTAAAATTTCTGAGAACATTTACCATTTCCAGCAGGTTTCCTAGCTTGTCAACCCTGGTGGGTTTTATCCTTGAGATTTAAAAAATTGTTATTACCCGGGCAGCCTTTTCTGTTGGAACACCAGAACTTTTCAAGGTGGTAGAAGAAGGCTTCCACGAACAGCTTGGGCTAACTCCGAGCTTGGGAAATGCAAACTCAGTCTTATTTTATGAAGCGAAAGTAGGTTTTCCTAGAAAAGACGACACATGGTGGAAGATGCCTTTCTTCTGGATGGATGTCCACATCCCCTTGGCGATCAGAAAGCTGTTGTTTTAGGGCTTCAAACCTGCCAGGAGGCAACAGAGTAAGACCTGACAGGGAGAAAATAAGATCCTGAAAGATGTGGGCTCTTGTTTCTGAAGTTCTGCCATGTGATCAACTCATGAATAGGGATGAAGCACAGGTGTCCACCACCGTGGCATTGGGCCAAATATCCAATGTAAGGGAACCCTTTATTTCACATGCGTGTGCCCAAAATTTGGAGATAATCATTCCCACCAAACTTTATTTAGCAAGAAAAAAATGCATCTTGCGTTGACCAAAGATCTACGTAGAAAATATCACTGCTTACACATCAGGTGCCCCTAAAAGCATTAAGTCTGTTCCCTTATTGATTCATTCATAAACCATGTATCAGGCACATATATATCTGTCTGCACCAGGAGGTTGTGCTAAGTAACAAACTGTCCCCACATCTCAGCAGCTTTTAACATCAAAGGTTTGTTTCTCTCCCATGCCCGTTGCAGGTCTGCTGCAGGTGCTGCTTCTTCAGAACAAGGATGGACAAAGTCACCACCATCTGGACATCGGCAAAAGAAACCTTGTAAGATTTTTCACGTCCTAGCGGTTAGAGGTTTCACCCTTCAAGGCACATGCTTCCCTTCCTGCCAGCAAGGCAGTGGCCAGAACCATCCCTTGGGCTCCTTTATCCCTCTTGTGGGCTTGGGATGAGAAGGGCCACCCATCGTGTGTGTGTGTGAAGATATAGAACAGCAGACACGGTGACCACAGATACCTCCAGTGGTCCAGCCTCAGGGGAACCAGACATGGGCTGTGTAGAACGTTGAAACCAGGGAGCTCCGCAGTGCTCATGTGCTCCCAACTCACGGGAATGTGTTAAAGTCCTAGAAAAGAGATTTTAGGCACAACAGAGCACTGTGAGATGGATGGACCCTTTTAGCCTCCATCTCAAGGGCATGTGGGTTTAGGATCACCAAGAATCAGGAAGCTGTTTGCAGAGAAGCAAGACCCTTCCTGAATTTTCAGACCTGGACAAATACACTCACTTTTTTAAAACCTATATTTAATTTTAATAATTTCTTATTATTGTGGCAAAATACATCATAAAATGATATACTATAAAATAAACCATATGATATATAAAAGTTACCACTTTAAGTATTTTTGTGTATAAGTTACTGGCATTAAGTACATTCACATTGTTGTACAAACATCCCCACCATCCATCACCAGAACCTTTCCATTTTCCCCAGCTGAAACTGTGTCCCCATTAAATACCAGCTCCACAAGCACCTCCCCTGCCCCTAGTGACCATCCTTCTACTTTTTGTCTCTATGAATCTGATGACTCTAGGGACCTCCTATAAATGAAATCACACAGTATTTGTCCTTTTGGGTGTGCCTTATTTCACTGAGCATCTTCTCCTCGAGGTGCATCCACGTGGTAGCAGGTGTCACAGTTTCCTTCCTTTTTTTTTTTTGTTTTTTAACAATTTTATTGGTGTATAATTGCTTTACAATGGTGTGTTAGTTTCTGCTTTATAACAAAGTGAATCAGCTATACATATACATATATCCCCATATCCCCTCCCTCTTGCGTCTCCCTCCCACACTTCCTGTCCCACCCCTCCAGGTGGTCACAAAGCACTGAGCTAATCTCCCTGTGCTATGCGGCTGCTTCCCACTAGCTATCTATTTTACATTTGGTAGTGTATCTATGTCCATGCCACTCTCTCACTTCGTCCCAGCTTACCCTTCCCCCTCCCCGTGCCCTCAAGTCCATTCTCTATGTCTGCATCTTTATTCCTGTCCTGCCCTTAGGTTCTTCAGAACCATTTTTTCTTTTCTTTCTTTTTTATTCTAGATTCCATATATATGTGTTAGCATACAGTATTTGTTTTTCTCTGACTTACACTTCACTGTGTATGCTTACACTGTGTATGACAGATTTTAGGTCCATCCACCTCACTACAAATCACTCAATTTCATTTCTTTTTATGGCTGAGTAATATTCCATTGTATATATGTGCCACATCTTCTTTATCCATTCATTGGTCGATGGACACTTAGGTTGCTTCCATGTCCTGGATATTGAAAATAGAGCTGCAATGAACATTGTGGTACCTGACTCTTTTTGAATTATGGTTTTCTCAGGGTATATGCCCAGTAGTGGGATTGCTGGGTCATATGGTAGTTCTATGTTTAGTTTTTTAATGAACCTCCATAATGCCCTCCATAGTGGCTGCACCAATTTACATTCCCACCAACAGTGCAAGAGGGTTCCCTTTTCTCCACACCCTCTCCAGCATTTATTGTTTGTAGATTTTTTGATGATGGCCATTCTGACTGGTGTGAGGTGTAACGTCATTGTAGTTTTGATTTGCATTTCTCTAATGATTAGTGATGTTGAGCATCCTTTTATGTGTTTGTTGGCAATCTGTATATCTTCTTTGGAGAAATGTCTATTTAGGTCTTCTGCCCATTTTTCGATGGGGTTGTTTGTTTTTTTAATATTGAGCTGCATGGGCTGCTTGTAAATTTTGGAGATTAATCCTTTGTCAGTTGCTTCATTTGCAAATATTTCCTCCCATTCTGAGGGTTGTCTTTTGGTCTTGTTTATGGTTTCCTTTGCTGTGCAAAAGCTTTGAAGTTTCATTAGGTCCCATTTTTTTATTTTTGTTTTTATTTCCATTTCTCTAGGAGGTGGGTCAAAAAGGATCTTGTGGTGATTTATGTCATAGAGTGTTCTGCCTATGTTTTCCTCTAAGAGTTTTATAGTGTCTGGCCTTACATTTAGGTCTTTAATCCATTTTGAGTTTATTTTTGTGTATGGTGTTAGAGAGTGTTCCAATTTCATTCTTTTATATGTAGCTGACCAGTTTTCCCAGCACCACTTATTGAAGAGGCTGTCTTTTCTCCATTGTATAGTCTTGCCTCCTTTATCAAAAATATCGTGACCATAGGTGTGTGGGTTTATCTCTGGGCTTCTATCCTGTTCCATTGATGTATATTTCTGTTTTTGTGCCAGTGCCATACTGTCTTGATTACTGTAGCTTTGTAGTAGAGTCTGAAGTCCAGGAGCCTGATTCCTCCAGCTCTGTTTTTCTTTCTCAAGATTGCTTTGGCTATTCAGGGTCTTTTGTGTCTCCATACAAATCATGAAATTTTTTGTTCTAGTTCTGTGGAAAATTCCATTGGTAGTTTGATAGGGATTGCACTGAATCAGTAGATTGCTTTGGGTAGTATAGTCATTTTCACAATGTTGATTCTTCCAATCCAAGAACATGGTATATCTCTCCATCTGTTTGTATCATCTTTAATTTCTTTCATCAGTGTCATAGTTTTCTGCATGCAGGTCTTTTGTCTCCTTAGGTAGGTTTATTCCTAGATATATTATTCTTTTTATTGCAACAGTAAATGGGAGTGTTTCCTTAATTCCTCTTTCAGATTTTTCATCATTAGTGTATAGGAGTGCAAGAGATTTCTGTGCATTAATTTTATATCCTACTTCTTTACCAAATTCATTCGTTGGTTCTGGTAGTTTTCTGATAACATCTATAGGATTCTCTACGTATAGTATCATGGCATCTGCAAGCAGTGACAGCTTTACTTCTTCTTTTCCTATTTGGATTCCTTTTATTTCTTTTTCCTCTCTGATTGCTGTGGCTAAAACTTCCAAAACTATGTTGAATAATAGTGGTGAGAGTGGATATCCTTGTCTTGTTCCTGATCTTAGAGGAAATGGTTTCAGTGTTTTACCATTGAGAACAACGTTGGCTGTGGGTTTTTCATGTATGGCCTTTATTATGTTGCGGTAAGTTCCCTCTATGCCTACTTTCTGGAGAGCTTTTATCATAAATGGGTGTTGAAATTTGTAGAAAGCTTTTTCTGCATCTATTGAGATGATCATATTGTTTTTCTCCTTCAATTTGTTAATATGGTGTATCACATTGATTGATTTGCATATACAGAAGAGTCCTTGCATTCCTGGGATAAACCCCACTTGATCATGGTATATGATCCTTTTAGTGTGCTGTAGGATTCTGTTTGCTAGCATTTTGTTGAGGATTTTTACATCTATGTTCATCAGTGATATTGGCCTGTAGTTTTCTTTCTTTGTGACATCTTTGTCTGATTTTAGTATCAGGGTGATGGTGAGTTCATAGAATGAGTTTGGGAGTGTTCCTCCCTCTGCTATATTTTGGAAGAGTTTGAGAAGGATAGGTGTTAGCTCTTCTCTAAATGTTTGATGGAATTTGCCTGTGAAGCCATCTGGTCCTGGGCTTTTCTTTGTTGGAAGATTTTTCATCAGAGACTCAATTTCAGTGCTTGTGATTGGTCTGTTTATATTTTCTTTTTCTTCCTGGTTCAGTCTCAGAAGGTTGTGCTTTTCTAAGAATTTGTCCATTTCTTCCAGGTTGTCCATTTTTTTGGCATATAGTTGCTTGTAGTAATCGCTCATGATCCTTTGTATTTCTGCACTGTCAGTTGTTACTTCTCCTTATTCATTTCTAATTGTATTGATTTGAGTCTTCTCCCTTTTTTTCTTGATGAGTCTGGTTAATGGTTTATCAATATTGTTTATCTTCTCAAAGAACCAGCTTTTAGTTTTATTGATCTTTGCTATTGTTCCCTTCATTTTTTTTCATTTATTTCTGATCTGATCTTTATGATTTCTTTCCTTCTGCTAACTTTAGGGTATTTTTGTTCTTTCTCTAATTGTTTTAGGTGTAAGCTTAGGTTGTTTATTTGAGATGTTTCTTGTTTCTTGAGGTAGGATTGTATTGCTATAAAATTCCCTCATAGAACTGTTTTGCTGCATCCCATAGGTTTTGGGTTGTCATATTTTCATTGACATTTGTCTCCAGGTATTTTTTAATTTCCTCTTTGATTTCTTCAGTGATCTCTTGGTTATTTAGTAGTGTATTGTTTAGCCTCCATGTGTTTGTATTTTTTACAGATTTTTTCCTGTAATTGAAATCTGATCTCATAGCATTGTGGTCGGAAAAGATACTTGATATGATTTCAATTTTCTTAAATTTACCAAGGCTTGATTTGTGACCCAAGATATGATCTATCCTGGAGAATGTTCCATGAGCACTTGAGAAGAAAGTGTATTCTGTGGTTTTGGGATGGAATGTCCTATAAATATCAATTAAGTCCATCTTATTTAATGTATCATTTAAAACTTGTGTTTCCTTATTTATTTTCATTTTGGATGATTTGTCCATTGGTGAAAGTGAGGTGTTAAAGTCCCCTACTATGATTGTGTTACTGGGGAAAAGGTGATATGAGTTAATTTATGTGAAATTGCTTTGGGAACAAAACAAGATACACGGGTATCTTATCAATTTGTCAATTTATGAGAATCGGTAGCAAAAATGTGTCAGCTAATTTTATCAAGGGCTGCTCTGAGCCACCCATCACAGATGTAGGAAACCCCAAAATCCACCCAGGGAGCTGGTGGTCCAATAGCTCCCCTCCAACAACAACGAATGCCTACAGGCACACACAGCGTGCCCAGTGAGGTTCTAGGCATCTTTAGCCTCTTCCCTACAATTGTGTAGGTGACACGGGCATGGTGATTTCCACAGATACCTGAAGTCATATCTGAAAGAAACAAAAACACTAATTCGAAAAGATACATGCACCCCAATGTTCATAGCAGCACTATTCACAATAGACAAAACGTGGAAACACTTAACGTCCATCGACAGATGAATGGATAAAGATGTGGTATATATACACAATGGAATACTACTCAGCCATAAAAAAGAATGAAATAATGCCAGTTGCAGCAACATGCAAGGACTTGGAGGGCATTATGCTAAATGAAATAAGTCAGGCAGAGAA
>NW_020838741.1:0-7013 GCF_003676395.1 Aethalodelphis obliquidens
TTCTCTGCCTGACTTATTTCATTTAGCATAATGCCCTCCAAGTCCTTGCATGTTGCTGCAACTGGCATTATTTCATTCTTTTTTATGGCTGAGTAGTATTCCATTGTGTATATATACCACATCTTTATCCATTCATCTGTCGATGGACGTTAAGTGTTTCCACGTTTTGTCTATTGTGAATAGTGCTGCTATGAACATTGGGGTGCATGTATCTTTTCGAATTAGTGTTTTTGTTTCTTTCAGATATGACTTCAGGTATCTGTGGAAATCACCATGCCCGTGTCACCTACACAATTGTAGGGAAGAGGCTAAAGATGCCTAGAACCTCACTGGGCACGCTGTGTGTGCCTGTAGGCATTCGTTGTTGTTGGAGGGGAGCTATTGGACCACCAGCTCCCTGGGTGGATTTTGGGGTTTCCTACATCTGTGATGGGTGGCTCAGAGCAGCCCTTGATAAAATTAGCTGACACATTTTTGCTACCGATTCTCATAAATTGACAAATTGATAAGATACCCGTGTATCTTGTTTTGTTCCCAAAGCAATTTCACATAAATTAACTCATATCACCTTTTCCCCAGTAACACAATCATAGTAGGGGACTTTAACACCTCACTTTCACCAATGGACAAATCATCCAAAATGAAAATAAATAAGGAAACACAAGTTTTAAATGATACATTAAATAAGATGGACTTAATTGATATTTATAGGACATTCCATCCCAAAACCACAGAATACACTTTCTTCTCAAGTGCTCATGGAACATTCTCCAGGATAGATCATATCTTGGGTCACAAATCAAGCCTTGGTAAATTTAAGAAAATTGAAATCATATCAAGTATCTTTTCCGACCACAATGCTATGAGATCAGATTTCAATTACAGGAAAAAATCTGTAAAAAATACAAACACATGGAGGCTAAACAATACACTACTAAATAACCAAGAGATCACTGAAGAAATCAAAGAGGAAATTAAAAAATACCTGGAGACAAATGTCAATGAAAATATGACAACCCAAAACCTATGGGATGCAGCAAAACAGTTCTATGAGGGAATTTTATAGCAATACAATCCTACCTCAAGAAACAAGAAACATCTCAAATAAACAACCTAAGCTTACACCTAAAACAATTAGAGAAAGAACAAAAATACCCTAAAGTTAGCAGAAGGAAAGAAATCATAAAGATCAGATCAGAAATAAATGAAAAAAAATGAAGGGAACAATAGCAAAGATCAATAAAACTAAAAGCTGGTTCTTTGAGAAGATAAACAATATTGATAAACCATTAACCAGACTCATCAAGAAAAAAAGGGAGAAGACTCAAATCAATACAATTAGAAATGAATAAGGAGAAGTAACAACTGACAGTGCAGAAATACAAAGGATCATGAGCGATTACTACAAGCAACTATATGCCAAAAAAATGGACAACCTGGAAGAAATGGACAAATTCTTAGAAAAGCACAACCTTCTGAGACTGAACCAGGAAGAAAAAGAAAATATAAACAGACCAATCACAAGCACTGAAATTGAGTCTCTGATGAAAAATCTTCCAACAAAGAAAAGCCCAGGACCAGATGGCTTCACAGGCAAATTCCATCAAACATTTAGAGAAGAGCTAACACCTATCCTTCTCAAACTCTTCCAAAATATAGCAGAGGGAGGAACACTCCCAAACTCATTCTATGAACTCACCATCACCCTGATACTAAAATCAGACAAAGATGTCACAAAGAAAGAAAACTACAGGCCAATATCACTGATGAACATAGATGTAAAAATCCTCAACAAAATGCTAGCAAACAGAATCCTACAGCACACTAAAAGGATCATATACCATGATCAAGTGGGGTTTATCCCAGGAATGCAAGGACTCTTCTGTATATGCAAATCAATCAATGTGATACACCATATTAACAAATTGAAGGAGAAAAACAATATGATCATCTCAATAGATGCAGAAAAAGCTTTCTACAAATTTCAACACCCATTTATGATAAAAGCTCTCCAGAAAGTAGGCATAGAGGGAACTTACCGCAACATAATAAAGGCCATACATGAAAAACCCACAGCCAACGTTGTTCTCAATGGTAAAACACTGAAACCATTTCCTCTAAGATCAGGAACAAGACAAGGATATCCACTCTCACCACTATTATTCAACATAGTTTTGGAAGTTTTAGCCACAGCAATCAGAGAGGAAAAAGAAATAAAAGGAATCCAAATAGGAAAAGAAGAAGTAAAGCTGTCACTGCTTGCAGATGCCATGATACTATACGTAGAGAATCCTATAGATGTTATCAGAAAACTACCAGAACCAACGAATGAATTTGGTAAAGAAGTAGGATATAAAATTAATGCACAGAAATCTCTTGCACTCCTATACACTAATGATGAAAAATCTGAAAGAGGAATTAAGGAAACACTCCCATTTACTGTTGCAATAAAAAGAATAATATATCTAGGAATAAACCTACCTAAGGAGACAAAAGACCTGCATGCAGAAAACTATGACACTGATGAAAGAAATTAAAGATGATACAAACAGATGGAGAGATATACCATGTTCTTGGATTGGAAGAATCAACATTGTGAAAATGACTATACTACCCAAAGCAATCTACTGATTCAGTGCAATCCCTATCAAACTACCAATGGAATTTTCCACAGAACTAGAACAAAAAATTTCACGATTTGTATGGAGACACAAAAGACCCTGAATAGCCAAAGCAATCTTGAGAAAGAAAAACAGAGCTGGAGGAATCAGGCTCCTGGACTTCAGACTCTACTACAAAGCTACAGTAATCAAGACAGTATGGCACTGGCACAAAAACAGAAATATACATCAATGGAACAGGATAGAAGCCCAGAGATAAACCCACACACCTATGGTCACGATATTTTTGATAAAGGAGGCAAGACTATACAATGGAGAAAAGACAGCCTCTTCAATAAGTGGTGCTGGGAAAACTGGTCAGCTACATATAAAAGAATGAAATTGGAACACTCTCTAACACCATACACAAAAATAAACTCAAAATGGATTAAAGACCTAAATGTAAGGCCAGACACTATAAAACTCTTAGAGGAAAACATAGGCAGAACACTCTATGACATAAATCACCACAAGATCCTTTTTGACCCACCTCCTAGAGAAATGGAAATAAAAACAAAAATAAAAAAATGGGACCTAATGAAACTTCAAAGCTTTTGCACAGCAAAGGAAACCATAAACAAGACCAAAAGACAACCCTCAGAATGGGAGGAAATATTTGCAAATGAAGCAACTGACAAAGGATTAATCTCCAAAATTTACAAGCAGCCCATGCAGCTCAATATTAAAAAAACAAACAACCCCATCGAAAAATGGGCAGAAGACCTAAATAGACATTTCTCCAAAGAAGATATACAGATTGCCAACAAACACATAAAAGGATGCTCAACATCACTAATCATTAGAGAAATGCAAATCAAAACTACAATGACGTTACACCTCACACCAGTCAGAATGGCCATCATCAAAAAATCTACAAACAATAAATGCTGGAGAGGGTGTGGAGAAAAGGGAACCCTCTTGCACTGTTGGTGGGAATGTAAATTGGTGCAGCCACTATGGAGGGCATTATGGAGGTTCATTAAAAAACTAAACATAGAACTACCATATGACCCAGCAATCCCACTACTGGGCATATACCCTGAGAAAACCATAATTCAAAAAGAGTCAGGTACCACAATGTTCATTGCAGCTCTATTTTCAATATCCAGGACATGGAAGCAACCTAAGTGTCCATCGACCAATGAATGGATAAAGAAGATGTGGCACATATATACAATGGAATATTACTCAGCCATAAAAAGAAATGAAATTGAGTGATTTGTAGTGAGGTGGATGGACCTAAAATCTGTCATACACAGTGTAAGCATACACAGTGAAGTGTAAGTCAGAGAAAAACAAATACTGTATGCTAACACATATATATGGAATCTAGAATAAAAAAGAAAGAAAAGAAAAAATGGTTCTGAAGAACCTAAGGGCAGGACAGGAATAAAGATGCAGACATAGAGAATGGACTTGAGGGCACGGGGAGGGGGAAGGGTAAGCTGGGACGAAGTGAGAGAGTGGCATGGACATAGATACACTACCAAATGTAAAATAGATAGCTAGTGGGAAGCAGCCGCATAGCACAGGGAGATTAGCTCAGTGCTTTGTGACCACCTGGAGGGGTGGGACAGGAAGTGTGGGAGGGAGACGCAAGAGGGAGGGGATATGGGGATATATGTATATGTATAGCTGATTCACTTTGTTATAAAGCAGAAACTAACACACCATTGTAAAGCAATTATACACCAATAAAATTGTTAAAAAACAAAAAAAAAAAAGGAAGGAAACTGTGACACCTGCTACCACGTGGATGCACCTCGAGGAGAAGATGCTCAGTGAAATAAGGCACACCCAAAAGGACAAATACTGTGTGATTTCATTTATAGGAGGTCCCTAGAGTCATCAGATTCATAGAGACAAAAAGTAGAAGGATGGTCACTAGGGGCAGGGGAGGTGCTTGTGGAGCTGGTATTTAATGGGGACACAGTTTCAGCTGGGGAAAATGGAAAGGTTCTGGTGATGGATGGTGGGGATGTTTGTACAACAATGTGAATGTACTTAATGCCAGTAACTTATACACAAAAATACTTAAAGTGGTAACTTTTATATATCATATGGTTTATTTTATAGTATATCATTTTATGATGTATTTTGCCACAATAATAAGAAATTATTAAAATTAAATATAGGTTTTAAAAAAGTGAGTGTATTTGTCCAGGTCTGAAAATTCAGGAAGGGTCTTGCTTCTCTGCAAACAGCTTCCTGATTCTTGGTGATCCTAAACCCACATGCCCTTGAGATGGAGGCTAAAAGGGTCCATCCATCTCACAGTGCTCTGTTGTGCCTAAAATCTCTTTTCTAGGACTTTAACACATTCCCGTGAGTTGGGAGCACATGAGCACTGCGGAGCTCCCTGGTTTCAACGTTCTACACAGCCCATGTCTGGTTCCCCTGAGGCTGGACCACTGGAGGTATCTGTGGTCACCGTGTCTGCTGTTCTATATCTTCACACACACACACGATGGGTGGCCCTTCTCATCCCAAGCCCACAAGAGGGATAAAGGAGCCCAAGGGATGGTTCTGGCCACTGCCTTGCTGGCAGGAAGGGAAGCATGTGCCTTGAAGGGTGAAACCTCTAACCGCTAGGACGTGAAAAATCTTACAAGGTTTCTTTTGCCGATGTCCAGATGGTGGTGACTTTGTCCATCCTTGTTCTGAAGAAGCAGCACCTGCAGCAGACCTGCAACGGGCATGGGAGAGAAACAAACCTTTGATGTTAAAAGCTGCTGAGATGTGGGGACAGTTTGTTACTTAGCACAACCTCCTGGTGCAGACAGATATATATGTGCCTGATACATGGTTTATGAATGAATCAATAAGGGAACAGACTTAATGCTTTTAGGGGCACCTGATGTGTAAGCAGTGATATTTTCTACGTAGATCTTTGGTCAACGCAAGATGCATTTTTTTCTTGCTAAATAAAGTTTGGTGGGAATGATTATCTCCAAATTTTGGGCACACGCATGTGAAATAAAGGGTTCCCTTACATTGGATATTTGGCCCAATGCCACGGTGGTGGACACCTGTGCTTCATCCCTATTCATGAGTTGATCACATGGCAGAACTTCAGAAACAAGAGCCCACATCTTTCAGGATCTTATTTTCTCCCTGTCAGGTCTTACTCTGTTGCCTCCTGGCAGGTTTGAAGCCCTAAAACAACAGCTTTCTGATCGCCAAGGGGATGTGGACATCCATCCAGAAGAAAGGCATCTTCCACCATGTGTCGTCTTTTCTAGGAAAACCTACTTTCGCTTCATAAAATAAGACTGAGTTTGCATTTCCCAAGCTCGGAGTTAGCCCAAGCTGTTCGTGGAAGCCTTCTTCTACCACCTTGAAAAGTTCTGGTGTTCCAACAGAAAAGGCTGCCCGGGTAATAACAATTTTTTAAATCTCAAGGATAAAACCCACCAGGGTTGACAAGCTAGGAAACCTGCTGGAAATGGTAAATGTTCTCAGAAATTTTAACTTTTTTGGTAGCATCAGCAGTGTATAATGGAGGTCCTAGTAGACACACTCAGAGTCTGAAAGCATATTCTTTTGGACCAAAGTCATGGGCTCAAAGATATGCCCAGGGCTGCAGGGGACCCACCATCCCCAGGACCCTCAGCTGCGTCCTGCTTCCAGGAATAGCGATCAGCACCCCAGGGCTTCATGCCCCTTAGCTTATTCTGCGTCCCTACAGCCTACAGAGCCAGGTGGGAGGAGAAGAAAACCCAGAACCCAGAGAAGGGCAGTCTCCCTTTTCATTTTTAGAACAACCCAGATCCCTCCCCTTCTATGAGACCCTCAAGCCATGTGTGTGCGGTCTTCGAATCCTGGTGTCTACTCTCTGGTCCAGAAGTTTCCCCCAGCGAAACCCCTGGTCCTGTTATAGCCTCATAACCTTAGAACTCTCTCCACCATTGATGACAGAGGTGGGGGGCAGTTCTGATGCAACGCCTGTGTTCGTCTCCTGGAGGCCTCCAGGGGGTGGATCCTGTCCCCCCAAATTCATATGATGAAGTCCTCACCCCCAGAACCTCAGCATGGGAGTGTATTTGGAGGCAGCGTCTTTGCCAAAATGATCAATGCAAAATGAGGTCACTGGGGTGGGTTCTAATCCAAAATGACCGGGGTCCCTGTACGAGGGGGGATTGGACCCAGACAAACAGACAGAGGAGAAAGCAAGAGGAGATGAAGGCAAGGATTGGGGTGATGGGGCCACAAGCCAAGGGGTACAGGACTGCTAGGAACCACTGCTTCCTCATCTTCCCCACCTCCCGCTCCTACGTCTCCCCCTCCCCCACCTCCTCCTCCTTCTCCCCTCCCCCGATTCCCCCTCCCCTCCGCTCCCCCACATCTTTCTCC
>NW_020838741.1:7113-9888 GCF_003676395.1 Aethalodelphis obliquidens
CCCCCCCCCCCCCCCCCCCCCCCCCTCCCCTCCCCCTCCCCTCCCCCACATCCTTCTCCTCTGTCTCCCACTCCAGCTCCCACCTTTTGCAGGGAGAGAGGATTTTTTTTTTTGCCCAAACTGCAATTCACCTTT
The DNA here is from genome assembly GCF_003676395.1 of Aethalodelphis obliquidens. NCBI lineage: Eukaryota > Metazoa > Chordata > Mammalia > Artiodactyla > Delphinidae > Aethalodelphis > Aethalodelphis obliquidens. The sequence goes on from NW_020838741.1 coordinate 7,249, forward strand.
TCCCCAACTCCAGCACTCACCTCCCTGAAACCCTGGGCAATCCCTTTCCTTCCAAGGTAGAAGCCTGAATTGGAGCCGGCAGAGAATGCTTTCCTGGGAATCTCTCTGTCGGAGCAGCTGTTGAAGGGCCTTCCCGAGACGCTACATAACTTCCCTTAATCAGATCGCAGCAATCAGATTGGAAAATCGTCCCATATGTCGGAGCACAGAGCAGGGGCCCCGGGTTACGGCCGGGACACAGGCCACACGGAGGTTAAGATCTGGATGCAATTAGAGGCGGGATCCAGGCATCTCAATGGTTCTTCGGGGACCAGTTGGTCTTGAGTCACTTATAATTGCGTGCTCGGAAATTACTCACCCTGAAATTGCTGGGGGCCGGAACGGACTCTGCCCACATGTGCCCCCCGAGGAGAAGGAGGGGGCGGGGGGAGGGCGTTGGCTGTGTGGAGGCATGTCCCTGATGTTTCAGGATAATCCCAAAGTAACCCCGTGGGCCTGAGACAGAGAGAGTGGTCAACAGTTCCAGTGGGCTTAGGCTCTTCCATGCCCCACCTTGGTCTCCACCCATGCGATGCTGTCTATAATTTCTGCATGTCCTGTGTCCTTAGGGTAAAGATGGTCCTTTAGCCCTGGACCGCTTGGTGGGCAGGGCTGAGTGGTTGCCATGGAAGTATCACTGCCCTGTGGGCTCAGAAGCCTGGGCCCACCCCTGCGTCTGGCACCGTCCAGCGGGGTGAATTTGCAGCAAGTCATTTCTAAGAGGATGAGCCTGTCTGCTGAGCAAACTAGGAGAAAAATAATGAATTAGTGTCGGGTGGGCCCATCACTTGCTCCAAGTGGCTCACACAGAAAAATGTCTTGGCTTATTTATGAACTTTTTAGAGTTTCTAAACCTAAAAATGTTGAAGTTATTAAAAGTATATATGGAGGCACAATGGGCTTGTTTAAAGAAGAGGGTCAGGTTGACCCCCCTACGTTGGACAAGGAATAAAACAGAAAATTAAGAGCCACAATCTAAACAAGATGAGTGGCCGCTTTTATGGAACACGGTCAGAAGTGACTAGAAACTGCTTTCAGTTAAAGAAATGATGCAACTGGGGCAGCTTCACTGAAAAAGCAGCATCATGGGAAAATCACAAGCTCTCTTTTCACTTGCAGATGATGATGAGACGTCTTGCTCCCTGGATCGGATGTGGGATCCCCACCAGATTGGGGATGATGTATCCATTTTGCAAACCTAGAACCTTCTAGAATCTTCTGAGAAGGGGGTGTTGGTTCTATAACCCGTGACTTGAAAAACTGATGGCAAAAATAGTGAAAGAAACCAGATACAGAAGGACACACAGAGTGTGATCCTACGTATAGGAAATGTCCAGAACAGGCAAAACCATGGAGACAGAAAGTGGATTAGTGGTTACCAGGGGCTGCGGAGGGGGAAGGGGAGGGGGAGCGACTGCTCATGGGGACAGGGTCTCCTTCTGGGGGGTTGAGAATGTTCTGGAACCAGATAGAGGTGGTGGCTACAACGCCGTGAATGTGTTAAAGGCCCCTGAATTGTCCACTTTGGTTAACATGGTGAATTTTGTGGTATGTACACTTTACCACAATCGAAGAAAGAAAGTCACACAGCTGGACACCAAATTCATCACTAAGTTTTATAAAGGGAAGAGGCAGGGTCTTTTATCACCATCCTCCTCCAAGGCAGGACATGCCAATGTAACCTTATGGGGTATTCCACAGAAATTTTTGGGGGAAAAGTTAGCTGGATTAAATGTGGAAAAAGAACAAAATCCCACAGTAGGATTTAGATTCTGTGGAATCTGAACAGACATGAAACCCCCAAGAGCCCTACAACTGCCTTCCAAGAATCACCCAAAGACCAAAGTCGCCCCATTTGGAGGGAATAAATAGCTCTTTCCAGGCGATCTGTCGCTACCATAGCATTTGATAAAAGACTCAGTTCTGATGTTTCCTCATTTGGGGTCTGACCGATGTCGCTGCTTCCTACGAAATTTAATTGTAAGTGGGAGGAACCCCTACTCTCTCGACCAAATGTCTCTGGCGGCCCTGAGATACTGTTTGCTGCTACTGTGTACTGTCTCCAGCTGCTGTGAGAAACAGATGAGTTAATTTATGTGAAATTGCTTTGGGAACAAAACAAGATACACGGGTATCTTATCAATTTGTCAATTTATAAGAATCGGCAGCAAAAATGTGTCAGCTAATTTTATCAGGAGCTGCTCTGAGCCACCCATCACAGATGTAGAAAACCCCAAAATCCACCCAGGGAGCTGGTGGTCCAATAGCTCCCCTCCAGCAACAACGAATGCATACAGGCACACACAGCGTGTCCGGTGAGGTTCTAGACGTCTTTAGCCTCTTCCCTACAATTGTGTAGGTGACACGGGCATGGTGATTTCCACAGATACCTGAAGTCATATCTGAAAGAAACAAAAACACTAATTCGAAAAGATACATGCACCCCAATGTTCATACAGCACTATTCACAATAGACAAAACGTGGAAACACTTAACGTCCATCGACAGATGAATGGATAAAGATGTGGTACATATACACAATGGAATACTACTCAGCCATAAAAAAGAATGAAATAATGCCAGTTGCAGCAACATGGAAGG
>NW_020838742.1:0-9872 GCF_003676395.1 Aethalodelphis obliquidens
CCTACCCAGAATTTGATTATCTCCGCAGTAGCAGAAATCCAGTGAAGTCCCACTTGATTTAAGAGAAGTAGAATCAAAACCTGTATATGTCTTCAATGTAGAAAATGTAGCAGGCGCATTCACCCCGTACTTCCTAGAGAATATGTCAATTTCCTTACAATAAACACTTCCACAACAATCTATTTTTAGGAGCATTAGACTATCCCTAAGTGCTAGAATTATATACAGCCCAAGTCATCATTAAAACACATCTAACAATCTCTTTTCTATGAATTTGAGCATCCTATCCACAATTTTGATATGATCAATGTATACATCTCTTATAAAAAGTTTTTTGACTACTAACATTAGCCCTATGTATATGAGAGTCTTCACTACCTGGCATCGTCCCAGGCAACCCACCACAAACTTAAGAAATATGTCTGACAAAAGAGTTACTTTGATAGAGTAAATCATAGAGGTTTCAATGGTCTTATTCCTGGAATTGAATTCTTCCTAAGAATTTTACATTCTCCATGCTATGACATTATACCACATGCTATATAGTAAGGTTTGCAAGTAAGCTCCAGACCCATACTCCCAAAATGTTGTCGTATATCCTTCCTGTACTAATAAACTCTCATTGTTTTTACTATCATTCTACTGACCATTATCTCAGGAAATATATTTGTATAACAAGCTCACACTAGTTAATGGTATCCCCATTCTAATAAAAAACACGAACCCATAAGCTACAGAAGCATCCAACAAATATTTCCTAAAACAATCCACCACATCAGTACTACTTATAATGGCTCTTATCATTAATCTAATATACTCTGGTCAAAGAACACAATGAATAACAAAAATCTTTAATCCAGCAGCATCCACCCTCATGACAATCGTCTTTGTCACAAAAGTAGGACTTTCCCCATTTCAATTCTGAGTGCCTGAAGTCATCCCATGAACAGCAGACCTGATACTATCAACATGACAAAAGTGCACCCCTATCAGTTTTATACCACATGTCACCATCCATCAACCTAAATATACTATTAATCATAGTGATATTATAAATCATAGCTGGAGGCTGAGGCAGACTTAGCCATACTCACCTGGAAAAAATTACACCCTCCTCATCAATTGCCCATATAGGATGAATAACAGCTATTATAATGTATATTCAGATTATAACAATCCTAAACATACTAATTTACATCATAACAACACTATCATCTTCTTATTTATGCCCAGATAATGTACTACAAGAGTATCATTATCACACACATGAGATAAAACACCTCCCATCGGGCTTCCCTGGTGGTGCAGTGGTTGAGAGTCCGCCTGCCAATGCAGAGGACGTGGGTTCATGCCCCGGTCCGGGAAGATCCCACATGCCGCGGAGCGGCTGGGCCCATGAGCCATGGCCACTGAGCCTGCACGTCCGGAGCCTGTGCTCCGCAATGGGGAGGCCACAGCAGTGGGAGGCCCACGCAGTGCAAAAAAAAACCCAAAAAAAAACACCTCCCATCACAATCCTTTTCCTCACCATTATAGTATCATTAGGGCATCACCCATCACTATCAGGGTTTTTACCCAAATGAATAATTACCCAAGATATAACAAAAATTACATCATTCTACCAACACTAATAGCCATCATAGCAGCCCTCAGCATATATTTTTACTTGCAGCTAACATACGCCACATCACTAACTATATTCTCTTCATTAAACAACACAAAAACAAAACAATTTGAACATACAAAGAAATAACCTTCCTATCATTACCAATCATAATATCCACACGATTACTACACATAACACCCATTCTGTCGGTGCTGGACTAGGAATTTAGGCTAGTTCAGACCAAGAGCTTTCAAAACCCTAAACAAGTAAAATTTACTTAATTCCTAAAAACAAGGATTGCAAGAGTTTATCCTACATCAATTAAATGTAAAGCAAACATTGTAATTAAGCCAAATCTTTATGAGATTGATGAGTTTTAACCCCAGGAAACTTTAGTTAACAGGTAAATCCCCTAGTCAACTGGCTTCAGTCTACTTCTCCTTCATTTGAGAAAGAAAAAAAAGGCAGGAAAATCACCGGCAGAATTGAAGCTGCTTCTCTGAAGTTATAATTCAATTTGTTGATTCACCACAGGGTTTGCCAGAAAGAGGGCTCAATCTCTGTCTTTAGATTTACAGTCGAATGCTAACTCAGTCATTTTACCTCTGTCCATACACTGCTGATTATTTTCAACATATCACAAAGATACCGACATTTTATATTTATTATTTGGTGCTTGAGCTGAAGTAGCAGGCAGCACCTTAAGTATATTAATCCAGGCTGAGCTATGCTAACCTGGAGTGCTACTTGGAGATGCCCAAATCTGTAAGGTAGTCATAACAGTCCCTGCACTTGTAATAATTTTCTTTATAGTTGTATCCATTATGATTGCAGGGCTTGAAAACTGACTTGGGCCACTAATAACTCGGATACCTGAGGTAGCATTTCCCCAAATAAATCATGTAAACTTTTGACTACTTCCCCCATCATTCTTACTCCTACTCATATCACCAATAGTAGAAGCTGGTTCTGGTACCAGTGGAACCGTATATTCAGCTCTAGTCTGCAATCAGGCCCATGCAGGAGCCTCTGTCAACCTAACCATTTTGTCCTTACATTTAGCAGGTGCCTCTTCAATTCTTGGTATTATTACTTTTATTACTATAGTCTTTCATACAAAACCAGCAGTCATATTCCAATACCAAACACCACTATTTGTTTAATCTTCCCCAACTATAGTCATATTACTATAATTACCAATGTCAGTCTGATCAGCCAGAATTGCCATACTGCAAAGAGATAGAAATCTAAACACTACTTTCTTTGAGAGATAGAAATCTAAACACTACTTTCTTTGACCCTTCAGGAGGAGACCGAATCCTATACCAACACCTATTTTGATTCTTTGGTCACCCTGAAGTCTGTATTCACGGCCTACCAGGGTTTGTTATAAACTCACATATCATTACATACTTTTTAGGACAAAAAGTGCCTTTCAGCTATTTGGGAATAGTATGAGTCATGTCTACTGGCTTTTTAGGATTTCTCTTGTGGGCTCATCATATGTTTACCATAAGGATAGCTGTCGACTCAGGAGCATACTTTGCATCAGCTACCATAATTACTTCTATCCCTACAGGAGTGGCTGCGTTGGGTCTTGGTTGCCGCAAGCGGGCTTTCTCTGGTTGCGGTGAGTGGCACTACTCTTCGTTGTGGAGCGCGGCCTTTTCATTGCGGTGGCTTCTCTTGTTGCAGAGCACGGCCTCTAGGCGCATGGGCTTCAGTAGTTGTGGCTTGCGGGCTCTAGAGGGCAGGGTCAGTAGTTGCGGCGCACAGGCTTTTTGCTCCGCAGCATGTGGAATCTTCCCAGACGAGGGCTCAAACCCGTGTCCCCTGCAGTGGCAGGCGAATTCTTAACCACGTGCATCACCAGGGTAGTCTCTGGTTAGCAACTGTTCACGGAGGTAATATTATATGACCTCCCACTATATTATGAGTTTTAGGCTTTAGTTTTTCTTTTTACAGTAGGTGGTTTGACAGGAATTATCTTAGCCAACTCATCCCCAGACATTTTCCTCCAGGATACATACTATGTAGTAGCACACTTCCGTGACCTAATGTCCATGGTAGCAGTCTTCACTATTATAGGAGGCTTTCTACACTGATTCCCACTATTCTCAGGTTATACAGTTAACTCAGCATGAGCAAAAATTCACTTCTCAAGTATATTTGTAGTAGTAAATATGACTTCCTGTAGCACTTTCTAGGCCTCTCAGGGATGTCACTATGTTAGTCTGAGTACCCTGAAACACACACAACATGAAGTATTTTGTCTTTAGGATCATTCATCTCAGTAGCAGCAGTAATGCTTCATACTTTGAAAAGCATTTGTGTCTAAACAAGAAGTCTCAGCAGTGGAAACTGCTACTCCTAACCTAGAATGGTTACACGAATGCCCTCCACCATATCCTATGTTTCAATATCCTACCTATGTAAATGTAAAATAAGGAAGGACTCAAGTCCTTTTCAACCAGTTTCAAGCCAACACCATAACAATTATGTCTTTCTCAACAAATGAGATAAAAGTAAAAAGTGATGTAGCTTTGTCAAAGTTAAATCATAGGCTAAAATCCTGTATATCACTAAGGTATATCAATTTCATTTAGGCTCTCAAGATACAACATCACCGATTATGAAAGAACCTTTACATTTTCATCATCACACATTAATAGTGATTTTTAAAATAAGTTCTCTAGTCCTCTATATTATTTCACTAATATTGACGTCTAAACTAACTCATATACATACAATAGATGCACATGTAGAGAAAATGTGAATGATTTACTAGCCATTATTGTAATCTTAGTTGCTCTATCATCATTGTGAATCCTTTACATGATACATGAAATCAATAACTCTTCCCAAACCATAAAAAACTATGGGTCAGTAATGATACTGAAGCTACAAATACACAGATTATGAAGATTTAAATGTTGACTCCTCTGTAATCCTCACATCAGAGCTAAAACCAGGAGAATAATGACTAATAGAAGTCAACAACCGAGTACTTGAGATAGTCATTGAATATTAGTTTCATCTGAAATTGTTGTACACTCCTGAGCTGTTCCTTCTCAGGCTTAAAAAGAGCTGCTATCCCAGGACGACTAACTTAAAGAATCCTAATACCAACAGGACCAGGCCTATGTTGTGGACAAGAGAGCTCGTTTTCCTGAGTTCAAAGACAGGACAGAGGGATATGGCTGAGATATGGGGTGAATCTGGAGCCCATGGGGATGCACTCGCCAAGCTCCAGGATAGGAATGGGGTCTCTGGGGTCCCAGGCCGCCCACCACACCCTCCCGAGAGGCATCTTGTCAACATTCCCTGTCAGTGATGAGGCAGCCCTAGCACTTGTCACGCCCCAATGTTGTGTCCTATGTGGGCCCCATGTTCTTGGGACCACACCCACACTCTGTAGGTCCATGCTATAGGGTCCTTCGTGCCTCAGGAGTAGAGGCCACACAGCAAGCAGTCCCCTCCCCAACCAGCAGGAGGAGGGGAGGAGAGCAGGGGCACCAGGGGAATCTCACTCAGACAAAAACACCCCAGGGGTGCCAACGGGGCCAGTGATGATGCAGATGAGGCACAGGCCAAGAGATGGAACCAGAGGACCCAAAAGGCAGCTGGTCAGGTCCTGGCTCATCTGCACCCCGGACACCTTTGTCCCTCATACACCCCCTTCCTCATACACCCTTCTCCTTAAATGCAGATTCTTCAGATGCAAACCGGCAGAGCTTCAGACTGAAAGGCAGCTCTTTCAAAATGACCTGTCAGCAAACACTGCAGGATTCCACTCCAGTGGGTGCCCTGGAGTCGACAACTCAGGGACTGAAGTGGATATCGGTGCCAGGGGCCGTGGGAGGGAATGGGGAGTGAGACTTTCATGGTTGTGGAATTTTGGTTTTGCAAGATGAAAAGTTCTAGGAATGGTGGTGATGGCTCCACGAGAAAGTGAATAGATCTGATGCCTCAGAAACATGCACTTACAATGGTGATGATGGTAAAGGGAATGTGACGTGTGTTTTATTTCACTTAAATTCTTAAAATAATGTCTTGTTAATTGAGATTCCATTTTGACTCCTCTTCATCACAAATGTCAGAGGCCCAGACACAGTCCCCTACCTTAGGGGCCATCACGGTACCCTCACAGAGCATGTGGGAGACCATTCTTGGGGGGGGGTGGCTAGTCTGTGCTCACCTGACCTCTGTCCAGGGGGACCCAGGCAGTGATGACCCCTATAGATTAGATTTATGATATGTGATGATGTTAATATGATGCCACCAAGTGTTGTTACTCACCAGAACACAGAGCAGCAACACACTCAAACATGCCTGACCTCATATGAATGTGAGAAGATTAAGAGAAGAAAAGGAACCACAGGTTAATCAGGGCAACACTCTTAATGCAGAGGTTGGAAATCTCAAAGGGGACAGGACACACTGCAGGCAAAGAGCACATAGGTGGTCTCCCCATACATGTGATCCTGACCCATGCAGATGTGGTGAGACCTACACAGTCCCCGCACCCTATACCTGGGGTCACACATCCACATTCACCAGGGTGACCCACCTCCCCAGACCATGCATCTAAAGTCACACGTTCTCTCTCAATAGGTGACCCCTCCTACCCAGACACCTCCACCTGGGTCACATGTCCACAGTCCCAGGGTGACCTCACCTCCCCAGACCCTGCACCTGGGATCACACGTCCCCTTGGTCAGGACACCATGGCTCTGTTGGTGACTCCCCTACTGTGGAAACAAGCTGGGTCCCTGGGACCTCCTGGGATGGGAAAAAGTGTAAGGTGGGTCTCCTATCCCCACACTTGTCCCAGAGGAGTCCTCTTTTCCCTTTGGTTCTGTGTGATTTTAACTGATTTTAAAGCTTTCATGCTAGAGTTGAACACATGACCTTGGTTCTGGCAGGCTCTGTCCTTTCTCGTCTCACTGACATGTTGAGAAAACTCACAGGACAGCAGGGCTGAAAGCCGAGGGGCAGCTCTGGACTCTGCTGAGTAAGTACGGTAGACTGGAAGGAGAGCTCAGCAGCAGCCTCATCTGTTACCCATCGGCCTTTTGCCCGATCTGCGTGCCCTGCAATCAATTCACCAGCTAAACCTGCCTCCCTACACACTATGCACATGCTGGTGAATTGGAATTATTGCCAGGTAGCCCTACTGCGGATTCTCCACGAGCCCCAGGGAAGGTGAACCTTGCAGGGATTAAGACTAAGGCCCCGACCATAGCACTGACCCTTGGGAGAACCAGGTAACCACACTCAGAAGAGAGGCTCTTATGTACACAAGCCCACCTCAGCTCCAGACCCCAGACATCTTAGCACGGACCTTCAGATGCAGGCACAGATCTTCCCAGTACTGAGGCCAGGCCAGGTTTCTACCCAGGTTCTCATAGTCCTAGAGTAAACAGAACATGGTCAGGTCTAAATCTCCTTATTATAGACAACACATGGTCATCTCTAAACATAATCAGTAGACAGGACATGCAGAGGTCTAAATCTACCGTGTAGACAGAACTTGATCATGTTTAAACTAGCTTAGGGCTGATCTCATAGGAGGTACAGATCACACACATGGGTCTCTCATCTTTGGACACCCACATCAGGAAACTGAACAAAATCTTTTTCATTAAACATTTCAACAGGCAAAACAGAAATGTTACCAATTTCTCTGGCCACCTGATGGTCAGGATCCATGGGTGAGCCACGAACTTCTTAGAGTGCAGCCCAGTCTGCTGCCAGGACAGACAAGAAGTGGACTGATTCCAGCCTCCCAGGCTTCCAGAAGGAGACGGCCACACTGGAAGCCCAGACAGGACAGTCCTGCATGCTTCAGGCTGGGAGATCAGGTCTGTCCATTCCGCTGGCCGATTCCGGGTGGGGAGCTCAGGGCCGCTGAGAGCCCTGCACTCAGGTCCTGCTTCCCTGCAGCATGTGCGTGTGCGTGTGCGTGTGCGTGTGTGTGTGTGTGTGTAGAGGGGGGTGGTGGCTGACCGCTCCCATGGCTCCCGTCCCGGGCACCACGCTGTCTTCGAGGGGAGGCATGGGGAGAGGTAGGGACACAGAAGTCTTTGGAGAAGAACACCCACCACGGAACTCCTTGTACACTGGCTCGCCCCACTCGGGGACCCCCTGCCCATCGTGGGCTGCATGTCACCCCCAAGCCCCCACCCCTGAGGGCAGGGCACCTGCTCTTTCAACAACACAGGGTCTCACATAAAGGAGACCCAATGGGGACTGTCACGCCCCCACTCCTAATACTGTGTTTGAGGAGAATGAACCCCCTTGACTGGGTGATGGGACCCTGTGAGGAAAGAGGTGGCAGCCCCATCCAAGTCGGAGCCTGGCTGAGAGTTGGGAACACAGGAGCCAAGTGCAGGGCCTGGAGGCCAGGCCAACAGGAGGGGCACCCCCAGCCTTGGTCGGGCTCTCCAACTGTGACATTGTAGCTTTAGGGGACCTGGGGCACGTGATTGAATGTAATGGGGGTCTAAACTTGACCCTGAAAGTAGCTTAAAGAAGGTGTGAAGGATGTTACTGAGACAGTGACAGTCATTGGGAGACAGACTGTGTATCAGGACATCGTGCTCCATCCATTTAAATCCCTGAGATCTGTGACCTTTACGTGGCTACGCAGGATTGTTAGAGCAGCTGCGTGTGGATATATCTGGGGCACAATTCAATCTGCAACCAACTTGCAAGTGGTTCCAGCAAACACACAGTTGTGCACAAGGCAGGCACAGCACACACACAAACATATGCACGTGCACAGCACAATATATTCACACACTAGCATATGAACACACATGCACAAATATGCCCATGCACACACTAACTTGTGCAAGTGCACATACCTATGCACATGCACAGCATACATATGCAAACAGGCACAGGCACACACATAGCACACACACGAGAATAAAGTGAATCCGTAAAGCATTCATTCCTGAACACAAGTGAAGCTGACATGTATTTTTCCCTTTTCTTAGCTTTGATGTTTTTCACAATAGAAAGTTTAAGAAAAAAGTTAATGGCAAATGATTTTTGATTCATAGGACTTTCTGACGTTATTCCACAAATATTATGACAGGGGAAATGAATGTAGATATTACATGTGTCCACTAATGGATGAATGGAGAAGAAAAACACAGTCCATCAATAGAAGGGAATGTTATTCAGCCTAAAAAGGAAGGCAATTCGGACACAGGCTGCAGCAGGGATGAACCTTGAGGGCATTATGCTCAGTGATGTAAGCTAGACACAAGAAAAACAAACAGTGCTTTATCCACTCATACAAGGCCCCTAGAGCAGTCGGAAACATAGAGACATAAAGTAAGATGTTGAGTGCCAGGGGCTGAGGGGGGGACAATGGGGAGTGAGTGTTTAATGGGGACGGTTTCAATTTTGCAAGATGAAAAAGTTCTGGAGGACGATGGCAGTCAGGTTTGCACAACAGTGCGAATTACTTCTTGACCCTGAAATGTGCACTTAGAGATGGTTAAGATAGTAAATTTTATGTTATGTGTATTTGACCACAATTTTTAAAACTTTTTAAAAAACAACAGGAAATAGTCCATGAATACCACAAGATGCACAACTTCACTAACAACTGAGGGATAAAAACCATAAGAAAAATACTGTGCATACACCTACCACAATGGCAGACATGAAAGACACAGTATCAAATATCAGCAGGACCTGAGCAATGGAAAGCCTGGTGCACAGCGGGAGGTGCAACCACTTCTGAAACAATCGGGCCTCAGAGAGCGAAGTCCGTACAGAGCCACAGTGCTCCTCCCAGCTGAACACAAACCCCCAGCCCTGCACCAGGACACATGGACATGGACTCTGCAGCCACAGGAGCCAAACCTGAAAGAACCTGAAGGCCATCACAAGCGGATGGAGAAATGAACCATGCAGGCTCCTATGAAGGAATATTCCACAGCAATGGAGTACATTTTGTTTAAAGGTAGTAAAACTATAAAAATTATTTTTTTAAAAAAACTATATTCACAAGATGAAAGAATCTATAATTCTGTCACCTAGGGATTGTCGAATGCTCCTAAAAATAGATTGTTGTGGAAGTGTTTATTATAAGGAAATTGACATATTCTCTAGGAAGTACGGGGTGAATGGGCCTGCTACATTTTCTACATTGAAGACATATACAGGTTTTGATTCTACTTCTGTTAAATCAAGTGAGGCTTCACTGGATTTCTGCTACTGCGGAGATAATCAAATTCTGGGTAGG
>NW_020838743.1:0-9806 GCF_003676395.1 Aethalodelphis obliquidens
GGGGCTTCCTAGTGTGTGGAAACTTTTCCTCCTTCACAGCTCCCTCCTAGTGGTGCAGGTCCCCTCCCTATTCTTTTGTCTCTATTTTTTCTGTTTTCTTTTGCCTTACCCAGGTACGTGGGGAGTTTCTTGCCTTTGGGGAAGTGTGAGGTGTTCTGCCAGCGTTCAGTAGGTGTTCTGTAGGAGTTGTTCCACATGTAGATGTATTTCTGATGTATTTGTGGGGGAGAAGGTGATCTCCACGTCTTACTCTTCTGCCATCTTGAAGGTCTCTTCTGTCATGTGTATTTTGATATGGATTGCGTGTAATTTGTATTTTTCTTGGAATAGTATGGATATTTTAACAATATTAATTATTCCAATCCTCGAACTTGGGATATCTTTTCATTTACTAGTATCATCTTCATCATTGATATCTTATAGCTTTCAGAGTGTAGATCTTACACATCACTGGTTAAATTTATTGCTAAATTTATTCTTTTTGATGTGACGATAAATGGGATGTTTTCTTGCTTTATCTTTCGATAGTTCACTATTAGTGTACACAAAAGCAACAGATTTCTGTATATTAATCTTGTATCCTGCAACTCTACTGAATTTATTGCTTAGTTCTAAATTTGTTTTTTGTGGAGTATCTAGTGTTTTCTATATATAGTGTTATGTCATCTGCAAACAGTGACAGTTTTACTTCTTTTCCAATTTGGACTCTTTTAATTTATTTTTCTTGCCTAATTGCTGTGGCTAGGGTTTCTAGTGCTATGTTAAAGAGAAGTGGTCAAAGAGGCTATCCTGGTCTTGTTTGCTTTCAGCATTTTTTTTTCTTCTGGTACGTGGGCCTCTCACTGTTGTGGCCTCTCCCATTGCAGAGCACAGGCTCCAGACACGTAGGCTCAGCGGCCATGGCTCACGGACCTAGCTGCTCCGCGGCATGTGGGATCTTCCCGGACCAGGGCACGAACCCATGTCCCCTGCATCAGCAGACGGGCTCTCAACCACTGCACCACCAGGGAAGCCCTCAGCTTTTAACTGTTGAGTATTATGTTAGGTGTTGGTTTGCCTTAAATGGCCTTAATTATTATGTTGGGGTATGTTCCCTCTATATCAACTTTGATGGGAGTTTTTTTTTTTTTAATCATGAATGGATGTTGACTTTTGTGAAATGTTTTTTGTGCATCTATTAAGATTATTATATGGTTTTGATCTTTCTTTTAGGTTAATGTGGGCTATCATGTTGATTGAACTGTCGGTGTTGAACCATCCTTGCATTGCTGGAATAAATCTCACTTGATCATGGTGAATGATCCTTTTTATGCATTGTTGTACTTGGTTTGCTAATATTTTGTTGAGGGTCTTTGCATCTATGTTCATCAGTGCTATTGGCCTGTAATTTTCTTTTTTAATAATGTCTATGTCTGGTTTTGGTATCGGGGTACTGCTTGCTTCATCGAATGAGTTCAGGAATATTCCCTCCTCTTTAGTTATTTGGAATGGCTTGAGAACAATAGGTATTACCTCTTCTTTAAATGCATGCTAGAATTCCCCTGTGAAATTGTCCAGTCCTGGACTTTTGTTTGTTGGGAATTTTTAAATTACTAATTCAATATCAATACCAGAAATTGGTCTGTTCAGATTATCTTTTTCATCCTGATACAGTCTTGCAAGTTTCTATGTTTCTAGGAATTTATCCATTTCTTCTTTTCCTAATTTGTTGGTATAAAACTATAACATTCTCATGACTTTTTTATATTTCTTTGATATTGGTTATAACTTATCTTTCATTTCTAATTTTCATAATTTTGACCACCTCTTTTTTTTTTCCTTAATGAGTCTGGCTAAAGTTTATCAATTTTGTTTTTCTTTTCAAAAAACTAGCACTTGGCTTTCAACAAACTGGATTATTGAACTCTTCTATTGTTGTTGTTTGTTTGGTCTCTATTTTATTTATTTCCACTCTGATCTTATTTCTTTCTTTCTGCTGACCTTGGACTTTCTTTGTTCTTTTTCTAATTCCTTTACATTGTAAGTTAGGGTGTTTATTTGAGATTTTTCCTGTTTCTTTTGGTAGGTCTGTATCACTATAAATTTCCATCTTAGAAGGGCTTTTGTTGCATCTCATAAATTTTGGAAAGTCGTTTTTATTTCCATTTGTTTTAAGGTAGTTTCTAATTTCTTCTTTGATTTTTTTGTTGACCCATTAATTTTTTAAGCATGCTCTTTAGTCTCCACTTTTTTGTTTGTTTGTTTCCATTTTTCTTCCTGTAATTAATTTCTAGTTTCATACTGTTGTGGTCTGAAACTGTGCTTGATATAATTTCAATTTTGTTAAATTTATTGAGACTTGTTTTGTGGCTTAACATATAAGCTGTCATGGAGAAAATTCCATGTGATCTTCAAAAGAATTTGTATTCTGCTGTTCTAGGATGGGATGTCCTATAGATATATATTAAATCCATGTGTTCTAGTATGTCATTTAAGGCCACTGTTTCTTTGGATTTTCTGTTTGGATGATCTATCCATTTATGTAAGTGGGATGTAAAAGTCCCCTATTATTAATATATTGCTGTCAATTTCTCCCTTTATGTCTGTTAAAATTTGTTTTATATATTTACTTCCTCCTTTATTGAGTGCACATATGTTTACAAATATTATATCATCTTCTTGTATTGACCCCTTTATTACTATATAATGCCCTTCTTTGTTTTTGTTATAGACTTTTTTCCTCATGATTTTTTAATTTTATTTTATTATTTTATTTTATTTAACACCTTTATTGGAGTATAATTACTCCACAATGGTGTGTTAGTTTCTGCTTTACAACAAAGTCAATCAGCCATACATATACATACATCCCCATATCTCCTCCCTCTCACCTTCCCCATCCCACCCCTCCAGGTGGTCACAAAGCACTGATCTGATCTCCCTGTGCTATGTGGCTGCTTCCCACTAGCTATCTATTTTACATTTGGTAGTGTATATATGTCCATGCCACTCTCTCACTTTGTCCCAGCTTACCCGTCCCCCTCCCCATGTCCTCAAGTCCATTCTTTACGTATGGAGGTTCCTTAAAAAACTAAAAATAGACTTTGTTTAAAAGGCTGCTTTGTCTGAGTATTGCTACCTCAGCTTTCTTTTCATTTCCATTTGCATGAAATAACCTTTTCCATCTTTTCACTTTCAACCTGCGTATTTCTTTAACACCAAAGTGAGTCTGTTGTAGGCATCAAAGAGATGAGTCTTGTTTTACCCAATCAGCCACCCTATACCTTTTGATTGAATAATTTAGTCTATTGACATTTAAAGTGATTATTGATAGGTTTGTACTTATTGCAATTTTCTTATTTGTATTCTGGTTGTTCTTGTAATTCTTCTCTCTTCTTTTTTTCTCCTTTTAGTCTCTTTCCCTTGTGGTTTGATGATTTTCTTTAGTGTGTTGTTTGGCTACCTTTCTCTCTCATTTTTGTGTATCTATTATAGGGTTTTGATTTTTGGTTACCATGGAGTTCATATATGTCAACGTATAACTTTATTTATTTGCTTTAAACCTGCAGTCATTTATGTTCAAACACAACCTAAAAGACCTATATTTTTACTCCTCCAACCACATTTTGTGTTTTTGATGTCATATTTTACATCATCTTCATGCCTATCCCTTAATTGTTTATTATAGTTAGAGGGGTTTTTTTTTTATTACAATTTTTGTCTTTTTACTTTTGTGCTAGCTTAAGTGTTTGATCCATTGCCTTATATATTTGACATTACTAGTGGGATTTTTAGCTTTCTATACTTTGTTATAGCCTTTTATTTTTATTTAAAAAAGACACTTTAGCATTTCTTGTAGGGTCAGTTTAGTGGTGATTAACTCATTTAATTTTTGCTTGCCTGGGAAATTCTTTGTCTCTCCTCCAATTCTGAATGTTAACTTTACTGGGTAGTTTTCTTAGGTTGTGAGTTTTTTCTTTTCAGCACTTTAAATACTGCATGCCCCTTCCTTCTCTCCTGCAAAGTTTCTGCTGAAAATATCAGCTGATAACCTTATGGAAATTCCCTTGCATGTGACTCTTTGTTTCTCCTTTGCTGCCTGTAAAATTCTCTCTTTTAAATTTTGCCACTTCAATTATGATATGTCTTGCTGTGGTTCTCTTTGGGTTCATCTTATTTGGGACTGTCTGTGCTTCCTGTACCTGGATATCTGTTTCCTTATCCAGGTTGTAAAAGTTTTCAGCCATAATTTCATCAAATATATTTTCTACCCATTTCTCCCTCTCTTCTCCTTCTGAGATCCTATAATGCAAAGGTTACTATGCTTGATGTTGTCCCAGGTGTTTCTTAAATTATCCTCATTAAATTTTTTCAAAATTTTTGCTATCCAGATTAGGTTATTTCCACTAATCTATGTTCCATACTGCTTATGTGTTCTGTATCAACTGACATGGTGTTAATTCTTTCTAGTGTATTTTTCATTCCAGTTATTGTATTCTTTATGTTTGACTAGTTTGTTTTGTTTTGTATTTTCTAATTCTTTTTGGAAGTTCTCACTGTGTTCATCTATTCTTTTCTTGAGTTCAGTTAGCACTTTTATTAGTATTGCTTTGAACTTATCAGATAAATTATTTATCTCAGTTTTAACATTTTTTTTCTGGGGTTTTATCTTGATATTTAATTTGAAACATATTCCTCTATTTTCTCATTTTGTCTGACTTTCTCTGTTTGTCTTTATGAAATTAGGTGAAACAGTTATCTATCCCAGTCTTGAAGGCATGTTCTTTTGTGGGAGTGTCCTTATGCAGTCTGCATGTGCCCACTAGGCTTGGTGGGAGAGCTGGACATAAAGTGAGCACAGGCCACATATTCTTTTGGGGTGCACTAGCAGCCACCTTGGTTGGAGGTATGGCTGGAGTCAGACAAGCTGTAGCCAGAGGCAGATGTAAACCAGGGCATGTCCAAGGTCATCACTGCCCTATCAGAGTTGGGGCTGGCACCCATGGATCTGGAGAAGGAAGCTTGAGGGAGGTGGGCTTCTTCCTGGTGAGATGGTAGTGTATGCCTTCGTTGGGGGCATGGCCTGGGTCTGAGGGCTTGGGGCCACATGCCTGAGCAGTTTCTGATTTTTCCCCCTGGTTGATCTGCCTTGGTTAGCAGTGGGGTCATTGCAAGAGTGGTTGGAGCTACACTACTAAACTGGATCTACTCCCTCTCTGGTGCATGCACTCACTGTCAGTGGTGGTTTCTGCCCTGGCTAGAGATGGACCCACTCCTTCCTAAGTACACACATGTGAATGCTGCCAAGTGAGGTCTCCCCTTTAGTGGGGAGCAATGCCAGAGAAGAAAGTGCTGGAGTAGGAGCTCAGCGCATGCTGTCAGTCATGCTGGGGCATTTCTTGCATGCCAGCCAGAGCATCAGACAGTTTTTAATCTGCTGCCTCTATGCTGGAACTTAGAGCAAACAAGTCTGTGTGTGCACTTTTCAAAAGCAGAGTCTTGTTTTCTTACAGTCCTCCTGTAAGCCCCACTGGTTTTCAAACCAGGTAAGGGGGCTTGTCTTTCAAGTGTCAGACACCAGGGGTTCTTAATACAGGTCTCAAACTCTTCACTCCCCAGGGAGAACCCCCGAGCCTCTGCTATCCCTTTCCTCTCTAGGTCACTCACTAGGGGTACAGGTCTTGACTAGATTGTTTTTCCTTCCCTCCTACTAGACTCAGTGTGGTTCTTTCTTTACAGCTTGCTTGTAGAAGAGTCATTCTGCTAGTCTTCACGTTGTTCTCAGTAAGATTTACTATATACAGTAAGTCCCCTACGTACGAACAAATTCCATTCTGAGAGTGCATTCGTAAGTCCGTTCATAAGTCCATTTTGTTTGTAAATCCAACAAAGTAAGCCTACATACCCAACTAACACAATTGGCTATATAGTACTGTACTGTAATAAGTTTATAATACTTTTCACATAAATAATATATAAAAAACAAACAAAAAATAAAGAAAACATTTTTAATCTTACAGTACAGTACCTTGAAAAGTACAGTAGTAGCATCTACATCACTGCTGCTTTTACGCTTGCTTCTGGACATTCTTGGCTCGAAATAAAGATGCTGTACTATTGTACTCTTTACAGTACTGTACCGAAAAGTACACAAAAACACAATCACTTGTAGAGGATGCACACACGTGACAATGTATGCCAGACACATAAACTAACTTACCTGATTGGACATGCAAATGCATGTTGGCATCTTGGAAGTTTGCAGCTTAAAGGTTCGTATGTAGGGGACTTACTGTATGTAGTTGTAAGTTTGATATATTCATTGGGAGACGTAAGCTCAGGGTCTTTCTACTCTGCCATCTTTTTTTTTTCTTTTAATAAGTTTCCTTCTTTTCCTTTTATTTACTTATTTTTCTATTTATTTATTTATTTTTCATCTTTATTAGAGTATAATTGCTTTACAATGTTGTGTTAGTTTCTGCTGTATAACAAAGTGAATTAGCTATATGTATACATATATCCCCATATTCCCTCCCTCTTGAGCCTCCCTCCCACCTTCCCTATCCCACCCCTCTAGGTGGTCACAAAGCCCGGAGCTGATCTCCCTGTGCTATGCAGCTGCTTCACACTAGCTATCAAATTTACATTTGGTAGTGTATATATGCCAATGCTCCTTTCTCATTTTGTCCCAGTTTCCCATTCCCCCACTCCCCCCATGTCCTCAAGTCCATTCTCTATGTCTGCATCTTCGCCCCTCTCCTGCCCCTAGGTTCATCAGAATAATTTTTTTTTTAGATTCCATATATATGTGTTAGCATACAGTATTTGTTTTCCTCTTTCTGACTTACTTCACTCTGTATGACAGACTGTATGTCCTTCCACCTCACAACAAATAACTCAATTTCATTTCCTTTTTAATAAATTGGTATTTTAAGACAGTGTTGTGGAAATTTGTTATGAAACAAAAGAATTCATTGACATATAAATGAGCTTTAAAGCTATGAGACTAGATGAGCTCACGAGGGAGTGAGAGGAGATAAAGAACAGAAGAGATCCAAGGACTGAATCCTAGAATGTTTCAGCATTTAGATACTTAGATGTTGGAGAGATTGTGAAGAAGAAACCCTCTACAGCTCTCCAAAAAGACAATTATTATCCCTCAGTGCTTTTAAGATTTTATTCCATTATCTTTTTAAATCTTTTTCTGGAAAAGAGAAATCTGCCATCAATCGATGTTTCTGTTAAGTAGTATTTCTTTTCTCTCTGGTAGCTTTTAAGATTTGCTATTTTTTCCTTAAAGTTCGAAATTATACTCTGTAGCTTAGTAGGAATTTTAAAATTTATCTTAGTATTTGTAGTCCATGTTTACTCTGAGTACACATACTTGCAATTCTGGAAAAATCCTAACCATTAATTTGTCAAAAATTACTCCTCTACTCTTTCCCCTAGTCTCTGGGTATCCTATTGGACATACGCAGACATCTCTCAATTTTCTCCTCCATGTCTCTTACTGTTCTGTACATATTTATGTGTATATATGTGTATATGTATGTATGCATATGCACATATTTGTATATGTGTGTGTATAATTTTTTTCTGGATTCACTGTTGTGCTTGTGATGAATCCTCAGACTATTTTCTGATTGATTAATTCTCTCTTCCACTGTGTCCTTTCTAGAATTTATCTCATTCTATAGTTTTTTTAATTTTAATCATTTTTATTTTTAAAAATTTCTAGCTATCTCTTTTATATATATACTTGTCCTTTAAAAATTATGCTTGCCGCGGACCCCAGAGACGGGCGCGAGCCGCGGCTGAAAGCGCGGACCCCAGAGACAGGCAGGAGACGATAAGGCTGCTGCTGCCACCACCGAGGGGCCTGTGTGCGAGCACAGGTCACTCTCCACACCCCTCTTCCGCGGAGACTGTGCAGCCCGCCACTGCCAGGTTCCCGGGATCCAGGGACAACTTCCCCGGGAGAACGCACAGCGGGCCTCAGGCTGGTGCAAAGTCACGGCGGCCTTTGCCGCCGCAGGCCCGCCCCGCACTCCGTGCCCCTCCCTCCCCGCCAGCCTAAGTGCGCCAGAGCCCCCGAATCAGCGGCTCTTTTAACCCCGCCCTGTCTGAGCAAAAAACAGACGCCCTCCAGCGACCTACACGCAGTGGTAGGGCCAAATCCAAAGCTGAGCCCCTGGGAGCTGTGAGAACAAAGAAGAGAAAGGGAAATCTCTCCCAGCAGCCTCAGAAGCAGCGGATTAAAGCTCCACAATCAACTTGATGTACCCTGCATCTGTGGAATACCTGAATAGACAACCAATCATCCCAAATTAAGGAAGTGGACTTTAGGAGCAAGATCTATGATTTTTTTCCCTTTTCCTCTTTTTGTGAATGTATATGTGTATGCTTCTGTGTGAGATCTTGTCTGTATAGTCTTGCTTCCACCATTTGTCCTAGGGTTCTATCCGTCCATGGTTTTTTTTAAAAATTTTTTTTCTTAATAATCAATTTTAATTTTAATAACGTTATTATACTTCCCTTTCTTTCTTTCTTTCTTTCTTTCTTTCTTTCTTTCTTTCTTTCTTTCTTTCTTTCTTTCTTTCTTTCCTTCCTTCCTTCCTTCCCTCCTTTAGACAACGAATCATCCCAAATTGAGGAGGTGGTCTCTGACAGCAAGATTTATGATTTTTCCCCCTTTACCTCTTTTAGTGAGGGTGTATGTGTATGCTTCTGTGTAAGATTTTGTCTGTATAGCTTTGCTTCCAACATTTGTCCTAAGGTTCTATCCGTCCCTTTTTAATTTTTTTTTTCTAAATAAGAATTTTTTAATTCAATAATTTTATTATACTTTATTTTATTTTTACTGTATCTTCTTTCTTTTTTCCTTCTTTCCCTCCTTCCTTCCTTCCTCCCTCCCTCCCTCCCTCCTTTCTTTCCTTCTTTCCTTCTTTGCTTCTTTCTTTCTTTCTTCCTTCCTTCCTACCCTCCTTTCCTTCTTTCTTTCCTCATACTTCTACTAATTCCCTCTACTTTTTCTCCCTTTTATTCTGAGCCGTGTGGATGAAAAGCTCTTGGTGCTCCAGCCAGGAGGCAGGACTCTGCCTCTGAGGTAGGAGAGCCAACTTCAGGACACTGGTCAACAAGAGACCTCCCAGCTCCACATAATATCAAACGGCGAAAATCTCCCAGAGACCTCCATCTTAACACCAGCACCCAGCTTCACTCAACGACCAGCAAGCCACAGTGCTGGACAACCTATGCCAAACAACTAGCAAGACAGGAACACAACCCCACCCATTAGCAGAGAGGCTGCCTAAAATCATAATAAGTCCACAGACACCCCAAACACACCACCAGACGTGAACCTGCCCACTAGAGAGACAAGATCCAGCCTCATCCACCACAACACAGGCATGGTCGCCTCCACCAGGAAACCTACACAACCCACTGAACCAACCTTAGCTACTGGGGACAGAAATCAAAAACAGCAGGAACTACGAACCTGCAGCCTGCAAAAAGGAGACCCCAAACACAGTAAGATAAGCAAAATGAGAAGACAGAAAAACACACAGCAGATAAAGGAGCAAGATAAAAATGCACCAGACCTAACAAATGAAGAGGAAATAGGCAGCTTACCTGAAAAAGAATTCAGAATAATGATAGTAAGGATGATCTGAAATCTTGGAGATAGAATGGACAATAGAATGGACAAAATGCAAGAATCAGTTAACAAGGACCTAGAAGAACTACAGATGAAACAAGCAACGATGAACAACACAATAAATGAAATTAAAAGTACTCTAGATGGGATCAATAGCAGAATAACTGAG
>NW_020838744.1:0-9805 GCF_003676395.1 Aethalodelphis obliquidens
TTGATGTTCAACCTTTCTTCTTTTCTAATATGAGTATTTAAAACCATAAATTTCCTTCTAAGAGCCACTTCAACTAGATCTCACAAGTTTGGAGAAGTGTTTTAGTTATCATTAATATCTTAATATTTTCTAAGTTCTATGTTTTCATCTTTGAACCTTGGAGCTATTTAGGGGTATTTTTAAAATTCCAAATTTAAAAGTTATTCCTCTCTCGGTTTCATCTGATTTTCTAACTTAACTACATTGTGATCAGATAATGTGGTTTGTATGACACTAGTCATTTGGCAATTGTTGAGGCTTCCTTTATAGCCTATTATGTGGTCAATTTTTATAAATGTTCTGTGTTTATTTGAAAACAATGTATTCAGCTGTTGAGTTTAATGATCTTATATTTGTTCATTAGTTCAAGTTTGTTAATTGTTTGGCTAAAATCGCCTTTATCCTTGATGTAGTCTTATTTTGTCTGCAATCTTTATTAATTGCTGGGAAAGGAATGTTAGATTATCTCACTATAGTGGTGGATTATTTTTATTTCCCTTTGGAATTCTGTCAGTTTCTTCTTCCTGTAGCTTGGAGCTCTCTTTTAGAGGTAGTGGTTTGGAACCTAAAAAAATTGATTCCTACTTAACAATGTCAGTGATACACTTAAAAGATTATATTATATTTGGTTCAAAGTGAATTTAACATTAATTTGCTCCCAAGTAATTATCTTAGCATTTTTATAAGTGACTAAGAATATTGTACACTGTGATTTTTATTTGGGAATTAAAGTTTTCCTTCTAAATCAAAAGCTAGTGCTTATACATCCTCTAAGGGTCTCTAAGTTTATTCATATCATGAAATCCTCATAGCCTCTAGCACAGTGCTGGCTCTTTGATCTGTATCTTTAAAATACCAAAGGCTTCATTAACCATCTACTGACAGAAAGAGATAGTACACATTTCCTTGTTTGGTCATAGTAATGAAACTTTACCTGATTTGCCTCTGATTATTATATTTTGTTTCTCTAGATTTTCAACACATCATTATTTGAACCACCTCCTCCAGGATATGAAAATGTTTCAGATGTTGTTCCACCTTTCAGTGCCTTTTCTCCACAAGGAATGCCAGAGGTAAAAATGCATGCAATAAAATAGAAATAACAAAGAGAACTTCCTTATACATACAAGCAATAATTAAAGAGGTATTAAGGAGGTTTTTGATGTAATCCAAATTCACCTTTTTTTATATTTAAGAAATAGAATTTCTTAGTAATAAAAAGGAATACATACTATTTTGTGTTCATAGTTTTTTTTAAGATAAAATTTACTACACTGAGATGGAGAAATCCAAAATGTACATTTATGGACTTTTGACAAATGCATACACCTGTGTAATGCAAACCCCATCAACATATAGAATACTACTATCACTTCAGAAAGTACTTTTGAGCCCCTTCTCAATCAACTCCACACACTCTCAAGGCAATCATTCTTCTGATTTTTTTTTGCCACCTTTGATTAGTTTTGCCTATACTAGAAATTCATATAGATAGAATTGATAGCATGTAATCATTTGTGTCTATTTTCTTTCACTAAGCATAGGGTCTGTGAAATTCACATGTTTTGCATTTATCAGTAGATTGTTCCTTTTTATTGCCAAGTAATTTCCATTGTATGAAAATACTACATATCTTACTACCACTGTATAAGTTGGATTAAGTTTCAAAGAACTTGAATGAGAATTTGAAATTGTTGCCATTTTCAAGTGAAGAGTACGAATGTCCATTTTAGAAAATGTTACGTGGTTTACTCAATAAAGCAGTGTCGGGGCTTCCCTGGTGGCACAGTGGTTGAGAGTCCGCCTGCTGATGCAGGGGACATGGGTTCGTGCCCCGGTCCGGGAAGATCCCACATGCCGCGGAGCGGCTGGGCCCGTGAGCCATGGCCACTGAGCCTGCGCGTCCGGAGCCTGTGCTCTGCAACGGGAGAGGCCACAACAGTGAGAGGCCCATGTACCAAAAAAAAAAAAAAAAGAATAAAGCAGTGTGTATAACTATCATCTGAGATTTTACAGTAAATCCCCAGATTCTTGCATAGTACTTTGTTTTTTTATAAGAAAGTTAAATTTGAAACAGTTGAATATAATTTATTAATGTCTTTTAAAATGTTATATCTCCTACCGTAATATTTAACATTAAGTAGATTCAGTTTTGGACATATTGAGTTTGAGGTGCCTAGGATATATTCCAAGAAGTTGCTAATAGACAATTGGGCATATTGAAATATCACTCAATAGGGAGATAAGGGCTTGACTATCATCAGAAACATCCTAAGTAAAAAATTTACATTTAGAATTGAATTGACATTTAAAGTTCTATCTTCACCAATTAGTTAAAATTTATTGCAAGAATATAAGGATGATTTAATATTTGGCAATGCCATGTTTTTTAATAAGTAAAGTTAAAAAACACTATTTTTATTGTTTGCTAATGTTTTGAATATTTGATTAACTTATAATTTAAAAACTCTCACAAACTTAGAATAGAATATTTTCTATTGGTTGTATGAAATTTACTTCAAATGAGTAGTTAACATCATAGTTAAGGGAACAGTATTAGAAAAATTCTCCCTAAATATTTGCACATAAATAGAATGCTTATAATCACTATAATTATTTCATAATTGACATGACATAGAAATAAGTTATATAAAAATTGGGAATGAAGATATAGCATATTTTAAAACTCAGGTGTCTTGAGGTCACCTAGACTTATTCCTCAAGGAATAATAATAATGGGTCCATGTAAGATCCCTAATTTAATTTCTTTCCTTTCATCTCTCATCCCTATTTTCAATCTCATTCCTCTTCTCCACTCCACTACACCCTGCCACTGACTCTAATGTATTTATACTTTTAGAAATGTATGTATTCTTACAAAAACATGGCCTTAATTTTGTGATAGGTGTATTTTAAATGTACGCAAATAATATTATACCTTAGGTCTTACTTGGTCTCTTACTGTTTTTCAATCAACTTTTTTTTTAATCTATTGCTTTATGTCAGAGTAGTTTGTTACTTTTCACAGTTGCATGTTATCCCATGTTATCATGCACACCACATGTAACTTATCCATTCTCTTAGTGGCAAACACGTGGTTTGCCTCTAAATTTAAATTACCACAAACAGTGTTGGAGTGAATATGCTCATGTATGGGCTCTCTGTGTAAACTAAACCAGGTATGGGATTGCTGGTTTGTAGGGAATACTTCATTTCACACTGTCAAGAGTGTAGCAGTTTACTGCTCCCTCCAATACTGTATGAGTGTTCCTGTTTCCTCACATTTTCATCAATGGCTGAAGTTATGTAACTTTCTAAATTTTGCTCATCTAATTGTTTTGTTGTTGTTTTAATTTATTTTGATTCACATTTTTTTTATTACAAATAAGATTGTACATCTCCAAGTATATTTATTAGCTATGCTGTGTTTTTGCTCTGTGAAATGATTAATTATAGTCTTCTTTTCCTGTTGAGTTTCTGGCCTTTTTCTTATTAACTTCAGAGGTTTCTTAAATATTTTAGTTATTCATCTCCTATTGGTTTAGATATTGCAAACAGCTTCTCCTAAGTTTTCATCTATATTTGTTCATGTTATTTATGTTGCTTTTTACCGAAAAGGATTCTTTAATTGTGATATTGTCCAGTGTTCTCTTTATGTTTTCACACTTTGGGTCTTTATTAATTTCCTCATCATTATTTTTTTAAACATCTTTATTGAAGTATAATTGCTTTACAAGGTTGTGTTAGTTTCTGCTGTATAATAAAGTGAATCAGCTATATGTATACATATATCCCCATATCCCCTCCCTCTTGCACCTAACATAGGCAGAACACTCTATGACATAAATCACAGCAAGATCCTTTTTCACCCATATCCTAGAGAAATGGATATAAAGACAAAAATAAACAAATGAGACCTAATGAAACTTAAAAGCTTTTGCACAGCAAAGGAAATTATAAACAATCATATAAAACACAGATTCTGATTCCCATCACCTGAGTTTCAGTATGTCTTGGGTGAAGCCTGAGAGTTTGTTTCCAGCAAGTTGCTAGATATTGTTGATTCTGCTGGTTCAAGATCCATGGTTTGAGAACCACTGGTCTCACGTCCCAATTCTGTCTCTATTAACAAGAGCAGGAAGATGGAAGCTTAAAAGAAATGGAAAATTGTAGGCTAACAGTGCAAGATTGTATTTATTCCCAGTTATAGAACAATGGTACAGTGTAAATTTTACAAGAAGGTCATTGTCTGAAAATAAATATTTTTTTCTAACTAGCAGTGACAACTTGCATTTGTGAAGTGCCGAGAGGGCCTATCTGTCCACACTTGTTTTCATTTTCAAAGTTTACTGTCATTTTCAAACTAATATCTTCTCCAATCCCTTCTCCATCATAATTTGCTTTGTGAGGAGTGCAGATTTATTAAAAGATAGCCACAATTTACAGACATTTACAGAAGTCTTCTCAAAGTTGGTGATATTAAATATGAATAAATTTCAAGTAGAACATTTACACTAAAACAAAATTCACTGAAACCAAATTGGTTAATGGCTTTGTATTCACAGTAGTATAAGAGTGAGTTCCAGAGAAGACTAACAGTTATAAATCAGACATACAGTGCTATCATCAATAGTGCATTAATATTGCATTGGTCTTAGGAGGAAAAGTAATAGCTAAAACTAATCCTTTTACTGAAGCAAAGATTCAGATGTCACCTTCTCAATAGACTTTCTCTCTTTTTCGAAAATTGCACCCAACTGAGTACAGTACAAATTCCCTGTTTGCCTACTGTATTTAAACTTTTTTTTTGAATTTTTCTACAGAACTCATCACCTTTTAATATAATATACAATTTACTTAGTTATTAATTTTATTGTTTATTATCTTATCTCTCTGCTTTCCACATGAATGTAAGTTTCTTCAAGGACAGGGATTTGCTGTATCCCTAATTCCTAGAATGATATGCCCTCAACAGGTTTGTGGAATGAATCCTAAAATCAGCTTGGAAACAACCTTATGTCAATATGTTATAAATTTGTTGTGCACATGTTATGAGATGTAGTTAAAGAGGAAAATAATAACCAAAATAAAATGATAGGATATCAGAAATCGTGTAGGACAGGGACTTCAAACTCTAGGGTATGTGAAGACTTTCCAAAGGCAGACATAGGATCGTTTTAAATAAATCAGTTGCATCATCAATTTCTCAGTGGACTCTTCCATGGTATTGAGACCTAGCCCGTGGTGAGGTCCCGGTAGTACTCTGTCTCCACCTCCCTATTTATAGTTATTTTTATCTTATTTTATGAATGAGAGACATCACTCATTCATCCTAAAACAAGATGAAGAATATCTCTGAGTAGTAAAAACAATCTCTGGGGCTCCAAACAAAGAGACAATAGTGAAAGATTCTAATAGCTGGGTAACAAAGATTTGGCAAGTCAAATGGTTTATAGTTGAACAAAATTAAAGATGAGCCTAATTGAGTTTCCAGCTGGTATCATTAGAATTAACTTGGATAAAAGATCAGTGTGAGATTTAGGAGTTGTAACTTGGAAAGAGTTTAGATAATATAAGGAAATTCCATTTTTTATCATCCCCATCCTGAGGTTTCTCAGAACTTGTCTAAAAACAAGAAATGTAAATAAAACTGAGAGTGAGTCCTGACTCATTCTGGAAATAATTTATTCATCCGTAGATCCATGACCTAATGTTTTAACATCCCATAGCACTAAAAGTTGTATTTCAAGTAAAATTTTATGCTTAGGTATGTATTATTTATAAAAGTTTGTAATGATGTTGTTAGGCTCAATTGATACTACTAATAATTATAATAGTAAATTACTCTTGAAGAATTTTCTTAACATGTACAGCTTGTCATAGGAAATAAATATTTTTAAGCACTATACACACACACACACACACACACACACACACACACACATTCTTAATCAAGGCAAGTTTGGCAGTGATTAATAAAAGACTTGCAAATATACCCAGATTCTAGGTAACAGAAACTGAAATGGAATTTAGCATGCTAGATGGTTATTAAGGAATGTTCTCTTGGGATCAATATCTGTAGCAGGGAGGAGAAGGAAGCCGGAATAGGCAGAGGGAGAAGCTGCACCTCAGTGCTAGCTCAAGGACAGCCTCAGCTGACCCAATGGGCAGCTCTGGAGTCAGAATAGCCTTTCAAGATTGTCCTGGGCTGGACAAAGATGTCCAGGTATTCATATTCCCACATCGATCAGTCATTGAACATGTGCATCCTAAGAAGGGGCATGACCTTGAACAAGGTGGCTGTCTGTAGCTGATCGTAAGCAAGGGGCTGACTCCTGAAGGCTGCCTGCAGAGAGCCTGCCCTGCAGCAGGAGCAAGAACATCTTCAGTGAAGGGGAATCGACACCAACGCACTGGTGTCCAGCACAAATACATTTTACTTTAGAGTAAAATGCTTTAGGGAAACGAGCAAATACAACTTCAAGGAGAAAAAGCGATGATAAAATTCTGACTGAAGAGTGTGGTTTTAAAGTGGATGATATTGAATAAAAAATCATTACAATATTTAAATTCCTTTGGATATAAATAAAAAGTGAGGCAAGACTACTTCTGAAAATGTTAATATTTATAATGTGCTGGAAATTGCATTGTTCACCACAACTTAAAGACATGCCAAAAAATTTCAGATGTCAACTTAAAAATAAAGGTGGGGGTCTTCCCTGGTGACGCAGTGGTTGAGAGTCCGCCTGCCAATGCAGGGGACACGGGTTCGTGCCCTGGTTCGGGAAGATCCCACATGCCGCGGAGCGGCTGGGCCCGTGAGCCATGGCCGCTGAGCCTGAGCGTCCGGAGCCTGTGCTGCACAACGGGAGAGGCCACAGCAGTGAGAGGCCCACATACCACAAAAAAAAAATAAAAAAATAAAAAAATAAAAAAATAAAAAAATAAAAAAAATAAAGGGGGGGGGAGGACCTTCAAGATGGTGGAGGAGTAAGATGTGGAGATCACCTTTCTCCCCACAAATATATCAAAAATACATCTACATATGGAACAACTCCTACAGAACACCTACTGAATGCTTGCAGAAGACCTGACTTCCCAAAAAGCAAGAAATTCCCCAGGTACCTGGGTAGGGCAAAAGAAAAAAGAAAAAAACAGAGACAAAAGAATAGGCATGGGACCTGCACCACTGGGAGGGAGCTGTGAAGGAGGAAAAGTTTCCACACACTAGGAAGCCCCTTCACTGGTGGAGACGGGGGTGGGCAGGGGGCGGGAAGCTTCGGAGCCATGGAGGAGAGCACAGCAACAGAGCTGCAGAGGGCAAAGTGGAGAGATTCCCGAACAGAGGATCGGTGCCGACCAGCACTCACCAGGCTGAGAGGCCTGTCTGCTCACCTGCCAGGGCAGGTGGGGCTGGGAGCTGAGGCTCGGGCTTCGGAGGTCAGACCCCAGGGAGAGGACTGGGGTTGGCTACATGAACACAGCCTGAAAGGGGCTAATGCGCCACAGCTAGCTAGGAGGGAGTCCGGGAAAAAGTTTGGAACTGCCAAAGAGTCAAAAGACCTCAGGGTGTGCGAGGAGAGGGGATTCACAGCACCGCCTAAATGAGTTCCAGAGACGGGCGCAAGCCTAGGACACCAGAGACAGGCATGAAATGCTAAGGCTGCTACTGCAGCCACCAAGAATACTGTGTCAAAAACAGAAATACAGATCAATGGAACAGGATAGAAAGCCCAGAGATAAACCCACACACATATGGACAACTTATCTTTGATAAAGGAGGCAGGAATATACAGTGGAGAAAAGACAGCCTCTTCAATAAGTGGTGCTGGGAAAACTGGACAGCTACATTTAAAAGAATGAAATTAGAACACTCCCTAACACCATACACAAAAATAAACTCAAAATGGATTAAAGACCTAAATGTAAGGCCAGACACTATCAAACTCTTAGATGTTGAGGAAAACATAGGCAGAAAACTATGACATAAATCACAGCAAGATTCTTTTTGACCCACCTCCTAGAGAAATGGAAATAAAAACAAAAATAAACAAATGGGACCTATGAAACTTAAAAAGCTTTTGCACAGCAAAGGAAACCATAAACAAGACCAAAGACAACCCTCAGAATGGGAAAAATATTTGCAAATGAAGCAACTGACAAAGAATTAATCTCCAAAATTTACAAGCAGCTCATGCAACTTAATAACAAAAAAACAAAAACCCAATCCAAAAATGGGCAGAAGACCTAAGTAGACATTTCTCCAAAGAAGGTATACAGATTGCCAACAAACACATGAAAGAATGCTCAACATCATTAATCATTAGAGAAATGCAAATCAAAACTACAATGAGATATCATCTCACACTGGTCAGAATGGCCATCATCAAAAAATCTAGAAACAATAAATGCTGGAGAGGGTGTGGAGAAAAGGGAACCCTCTTGCACTGTTGGTGGGAATGCAAATTGATACAGCCACTATGAAGAACAGTATGGACATTCCTTAAAAAACTAAAAATAGACCTACCATATGACCCAGCAATCCAACTACTGGGCATATACCCTGAGAAAACCATAATTCAAAAATAGTCATGTACCAAAATGTTCATTGCAGCTCTATTTACAATATCCAGGACATGGAAGAAACCTAAGTGTCCATCAATAGTTGAATGGATAAAGAAGATGTGGCACATATATACAATGGAATATTACTCAGCCGTAATAAGAAATGAAACTGAGTTATTTGTAGTGAGGTAGATGGACCTAGAGTCTGTCATACAGAGTGAAGTAAGTCAGAAAGAGAAAAACAAATACCGTATGCTAACACATATATAAGGAATCTAACAAAGAAAATAAAAAGGTCATGAACAACCTAGGGGTAAGATGGGAATAAAGACACAGACCTACTAGAGGATGGACTTGAGGGTATGGGGAGGGAGAAGGGTAAGCTGTGACAAAATGAGAGTGGCATGGACATATATACACTACCAAGAGTAAAAAAGATAGCTAGTGGGAAACAGCCACATAGCATAGGGAGATCAGCTTGGTAGTTTGTGACCACCTATAGGGATGGGATAGGGAGGGTGAGAGGGATGGAGATGCAAGAGGGAAGAGATATGGGAACATATGTATATGTATAACTGATTCACTTTGTTATCAAGCTGAAACTAATACACCATTGTAAAGCAATTATACTCCAATAAAGATGTTAAAAAAAAAAAAAGGAATCCTGTGTGTGAGCACAGGTCACTATCCACACCTCCCCTCCCAGGAGCCAGTGCAGCCCGTCACTGCCAGGGGCCTGTGACCCAGGGACAACTTCCCCGCGAGAGCACACGATGCCCTCAAGCTGTTGCAATGTCATGCTGGCCTCTGCCATTGCAGGCTCGCCTCACGTTCTGTACCCCTCTGGCCTGAGTGAGCCAGAGCCCCCATATCAGCCGCTACTTTAACCCCCTCCTGTCTGGGTGAAGAACAGACACCAGAGGGCGACCTACATGCAGATGCGGGGTCAAAACCAAAGCTGAATCCCAGGAGCTATGTGAACAAAGAAGAGAAGGGGAAATCTCTCTGTGCAGCCTCAGGAGCAGTGGATTAAATCTCCATAATCAATTTAATGTGCCCTGCATCTGTGGAATAACTCAATAGACAATGAATCATCCCAAAACTGAGGCAGTGGACTTTGGGAGCAACTGTAGACTTGGGGTTTGCTTTCTGCATCTAATTTGTTTCTAGTTTTATGTTTATCATAGTTTAGTATTTAGAG
>NW_020838745.1:0-9801 GCF_003676395.1 Aethalodelphis obliquidens
ATAGGCAGTCTACCTGAAAAAGAATTCACAGTAATGATAGTAAAGATCATCCAAAACCTTGGAAATAAAATGGAGAAAATACAAGAAACGTTAAACAAGGACCTAGAAGAAATAAAGAGCAAACAAACAATGATGAACAGCACAATAAATGAAATTAAAAATTCTCTAGAAGGAATCAATAGCAGAATAACTAATGCAGAAGAACAGATAAGTGACTGGGAAGATAAAATAGTGGAAATAACTACTGCAGAGCAGAACAAAGACTAAAAAGAATTGAGGACAGTGTCAGAGACCTCTGGGAGAACATTAAATGCACCAACATTGGAATTATAGGGGACCCAGAAGAAGAAGAGAAAAAGAAAGGGACTGAGAAAATATTTGAAGAGATTATAGTTGAAAACTTCCCTAATATGGAAAAGGAAATAGTCAAATCCAGGAAGCAGAGAGAGTCCCATACAGGATAAATCCAAGGAAAAACACAGCAAGACACATATTAATCAAACTATCAAAAATTAAATACAAAGAACAAATATTAAAAGCAGCAAGGGAAAAACAACAAATAACACATAAGGAAATCCCCGTAAGGTTAACAGTTGATCTTTCAGCAGAAACTCTGTGAGCCAGAAGGGAGTGGCAGGACATATTTAAAGTGTTGAAAGGGAAAAACCTACAATCAAGATTACTCTATTCAGCAGGGATCTCATTCATATTTGACCAAGAAATTAAAACCTTAACAGACAAGCAAAAGCTAAAAGAATTCAGCACCACCAAACCAGCTTTACAACAAATGGTAAACGAACTTCTCTAGGCAGGAAACACAA
Source organism: Aethalodelphis obliquidens (assembly GCF_003676395.1). Lineage (NCBI taxonomy): Eukaryota > Metazoa > Chordata > Mammalia > Artiodactyla > Delphinidae > Aethalodelphis > Aethalodelphis obliquidens. The sequence continues at coordinate 822 of NW_020838745.1, forward strand.
GAGAAGTAAAAGACCCACAATAATAAACCCAAAACAATTAAGAAAATGGTAATAGGAACATACATATCAATAATTACCTTAAATGTAAATGGATTAAATGCTCCAACCAAAAGACATACACTGGCTGAATGGATACAAAAACAAGACCCATATATATGCTGTCTACAAGAGACCCACTTCAGACCTACAGACACATACAGACAATGTGAGAGGATGGAAAAAGATATTCCATGCAAATGGAAATCAAAAGAAAGCTGAAGTAGCAATTCTCATATCAGACAAAATAGACTTTAAAACAAAGACTATTACAAGAGGCAAGGACACTACATAATGATCAAGGGATCAATCCAAGAAGAAGATATAACAATTGTAAATATTTATGCAGCCAACATAGGAGCACCTCAATACATAAGCCAAATGCTAACAGCCATAAAAGGGGAAATCGACAGTAACACAATCATAGTAGGGGACTTCAACACTCCACTTTCACCAATGGACAGATCACCCAAAATGAAAATAAATAAGGAAACACAAGCTTTAAACAAGATGGACTTAATTGATATTTATAGGACATTCCATCCAAAAACAACAGAATACACATTCTTCTCAAGTGCTCGTGGAACATTCTCCAGGATAGATCATATCTTGGGTCACAAATCAAGCCTTGGTAAATTTAAGAAAATTAAAATCATATCAAGTATCTTTTCCGACCACAATGCTATGAGACTAGATATCAATTACAGGAAAAAATCTGTGAAAAATACAAACACATGGAGGCTAAACAATACACTACTTAATAACCAAGAGATCACTGAAGAAATCAAAGAGCAAATCAAAAAATACCTAGAAACAAATGACAATGAAAACACGACAACCCAAAACCTATGGGATGCAGCAAAAGCAGTTCTAAGAAGGAAGTTTATAGCACTACAATCCTACCTTAAGAAACAAGAAACATCTCAAATAAGAACCTAACCTTACACCTAAAGCAATTAGAGAAAGAAGGACAAAAAAACTCCAAAGTTAGCAGAAGGAAAGAAATCATAAGGATCACATCAGAACTAAATGAAAAAGAAATGATAGCGAAGATCAATAAAACTAAAAGCTGGTTCTTTGAGAAGATAAACAAAATTGATAAACCATTAGCCAGACTCTTCAAGAAAAGAAGGGAGAAGACTCAAATCAACAGAATTAGAAATGAAAAAGGAGAAGTAACAACTGACACTGCAGAAATACAAAGGATCATGAGAGATTACTACAAGCAACTATATGCCAATAAGATGGACAACCTGGAAGAAATGGACAAATTCTTAGATATGCACAACCTTCCAAGACTGAACCAGGAAGAAATAGAAAATACGAACAGACCAATCAAAAGCACTGAAATTGAAACTGTGATTAAAAATCTTCCAACAAACAAAAGCCCAGGACCAGATGGCTTCACAGGCGAATTCTATCAAACATTTAGAGAAGAGCTAACACCTATCCTTCTCAAACTCTTCCAAAATACGCAGCAGGAGGAACACTCCCAAACTCATTCTACGAGGCCACCATCACTCTGATACCAAAACTAGACAAAGATGTCACAAAACAAAACTACAGACCAATAGCACTAATGAACATAGATGCAAAAATCCTCAACAAAATACTAGCAAACAGAATCCAATAGCACATTAAAAGGATCATACACCATGATCAAGTGGGGTTTATCCCAGGAATGCAAGGATTCTTCAATATACGCAAATCAATCAATGTGATAAACCATATTAACAAATTGCAGAAGAAAAACCATATGATCATCTCAAGAGATGCAGAGAAAGCTTTTGACAAAATTCAACACCCATTTATGATAAAAACCCTGCAGAAAGTAGGCATAGAGGGAACTTACCTCAACATGATAAAGGCCATATATGACAAACCCACAGCCAACATCATCCTCAATGGTGAAAAACTGAAACCATTTCCAATAAGATCAGGAACGAGACAAGGCTGCCCACTCTCACCACTATTATTCAATATAGTTTTGGAAGTTTTAGCCACAGCAATCAGAGAAGAAAAGGGAATAAAAGGAATCCAAATCGGAAAAGAAGAAATAAAGCTGTCACTGTTTGCAGATGACATGATACTATACATAGAGAATCCTAAAGATGCTACCAGAAAACTACTAGAGCTAATCAATGAATTTGGTAAAGTAGCAGGATAGAAAATTAATGCACAGAAATCTCTTGCATTCCTATACACTAATGATGAAAAATCTGAAAGTGAAATTAAGAAAACACTCGCATTTACCATTGCAACAAAAAGAATAAAACACCTAGGAATAAACCTACCTAAGGAGACAAAAGACCTCTATGCAGAAAATTATAAGACACTGATGAAAGAAATTAAAGATGATACAAATAGATGGAGAGATATACCATGTTCTTGGATTGGAAGAATCAACACTGTGAAAATGACTCTACTACCCAAAGCAATCTACAGATTCAATGCAATCCCTATCAAACTACCACTGACATTTTTCACAGAACTAGAACCAAAAATTTCACAAAAGACCCCGAATAGCCGAAGCAATCTTGAGAAAGAAAAACGGAGGTGGAGGTATCAGGCTCTCAGACTTCAGTACCATACTACAAAGCTACAGTAATCAAGACAGTATGGTACTGGCACAAAAATAGAAATATATATCAGTTGAACAGGCTAGAAAGCCCAGAGATAAACCCATGCACATATGGTCACCTTATCTTTGATAAAGGAGGCAAAAATATACAGTGGAGAAAAGACAGCCTCTTCAGTAAGTGGTGCTGGGAAAACTGGACAGCTACATATAAAAGAATGAAATTAGAACACTCCCTAACACCATACATAAAAACAAACTCAAAATTGATTAAAGACCTAAATGTAAGGCCAGACACCATCAAACTTAGAGGAAAACATAGGCAGAACACTGTATGACACAAATCACAGCAAGATCCTTTTTGACCTACCTCCTAGAGAAGCCGCAATAAAAAGAAAAATAAACAAATGGGACCTAATGAAACTTAAAAGCTTTTGCACAGCAAAGGAAACCATAAACAAGATGAAAAGACAATCCTCAGAATGGGAGAAAATATTTGCAAATGAAGCAACTGACAAAGGATTAATCTCCAAAATTTACAAGCAGCTCATGCAGCTCAATATCAAAAAAACAAAAAACTCAATCCAAAAATGGGCAGAAGACCTAAATCGACATTTCTCCAAAGAAGATATACAGATTGCCAACAAACACATGAAAGAATGCTCAACATCACTAATCATTAGAGAAATGCAAATCAAAACTACAATGAGATATCATCTCACACCAGTCAGAATGGCCATCATCAAAAAGTCTACAAACAATAAATGCTGGAGAGGGTGTGGAAAAAAGGGAACACTCTTGCACTGTTGGTGGGAATGTAAAATGATACAGCCACTGTGGAAAACAGTATGGAGGTTCCTTACAAAACTAAAAATAGAACTACCATACGACCCAGGAATCCCACTACTGGGCATATACCCTGAGAAAATCATAATTTAAAAAGAGTCATGTACCAAAATGTTCATTGCAGCTCTATTTACAGTAGCTAAGACATGGAAGCAACCTAAGTGTCCATCAACAGATGAATGGATAAAGAAGATGTGACACATATATACAATGGAATATTACTCAGCCATAAAAAGGAATGAAACTGAGTTATTTGTAGTGAGGTGGATGGACCTAGAGACTGTCATACAGAGTAAAGTAAGTCAGAAAGACAAAAACAAATACCATATGCTAACACATATATATGGAATAATAAAAAAAAATTGGTCAGAAGAACCTAGGGGCAAGTTGGGAATAATGATGCACACCTACTATGGAATGGACTTGAGGATATGGGGAGGGGGAAGGGTAAGCTGGGACAAAGTGAGAGAGTGGCATGGACACATATACACTACCAAACGTAAAACAGATAGCTAGTGGGAAGCAGCCGCGTAGCACAGGGAGATCAGCTCGGTGTTTTGTGACCACCTAGAGGGGTGGGATAGGGAGGGTGGGAGGGAGGGAGACGCAAGAGGGAAGAGATATGGGGACATATGTATATGTATAAGTGATTCACTTTGTTATAAAGCAGAAACTAACACACCATTGTAAAGCAATTATACTCCAATAAAGATGTTAAAAAAAAAAGTGCCTCATCTTTGAAGAGATTTATGGAGCAAACTATGGCAAACACAGGTTAATGATAACTTTACATCACAAAACTGAACTCGGTAAAAATTCCCAGAACTAATGGAAAAAACTGGATTCAAGCAGAACAAGAATTAATAACACAGGACTGAATGAACTGAGGACGATGATTAGAATTGTTATGACTTATTTGAAATATTGCTGGTACTTTAATGTTTTGTTTTTCCAGATTTGAGACCTCTTGAGTTATCATGACTTATAATTAGGTAAAGTATACTTTTGTAAACAAAGATGAAACACTTACTTTTTCTCTCATTCCTCCAGAATCCAGAAACTCTCAAGTATTCTTTTTATGGAAAAATAGTTATTTACGTTAAGTTCAGTGAGAGTCTGTTTTTGTAACAGGACACAATTGGATACACTGGTTATATTACCCAGACCTTGACTGGAACGTTATATGTGAGAGAGATGTGTATAGACTCAGATATGACCAGACAGATTTAAATAACTAAGGTTGGCTTTAGGGAGTCAGTAAAGTCCCTTGGAAAATTTGGACTGGTACTCTGGTACCAAGGTTCCTGGGAGCTAACCAGGTGAGTAAGAAAGGTAATTTCCTGGTAGGTTCCAGGAAGCTCAAGGAGAGAGAAATTCACCCAAAGCTACAGGTATTGCAGGTAAAATCTTACTGTGAGACTTTGGCTTAGCTTAAAGCCTCAGAGGCTTTAAGAGTTCACTCTGAGATTCCTTTCTAGAAAACAGTTTTTAAAAGAGCTTAAATGGTCAGTCACTATTCTTGCTGCACTTATGTAATTAATCAGGCCAAGTTCAATGCAAATGAATGAGGTTTACTGTAATTCTCTTTGGTTAAAAAAATGGTGATGATACAGAGGAAAACTGTATCTTTGTAGATATTAGATTCTAATCCTGGTAATTGTTTTTGAGGTTTTGTTATATACCTGTAAACTGGATTGGATCTTGAATACTTCTAGTTCCCTCAATTAACTGACTGTGACTCTCCAAACTAATGTTTCCAATTTTCTCCCACCCTTCTGATTTGGAGTCACTAAGAACAAAGACTGCCCTTGTGTCTCCTTGGAAGGGACTCTACCAGATCTTCCTCACTAACCTGATGGCAGCCAACCTGCAGGGGCTTGAACCTTGGGTACATATCTCACAACTGAAGAAGTCCCCACCGGATTTTGGGTACTGTACACCCACTGAAGACCTCAAAATCAAATTGAGAAGTAGCCGATGTTGAGGTAGACTGCTGGACAACTAAACTTGACACCCTCTCTTCTTCAGCGTTTACTCTGGCACTGGTCTGGAAAGATAACATCATCATCCGTATCTCCCAGGCCATTGCTTGGGGGTGTGGGGGGGTATCCTTTTAGATTGCTGGATTTATCATCAGAAACTCTGATCTATCCATGATGTTAGAGACCCTCTGGTCTGTTTCCCTCTCTCTGGCTAATAACCCCAAACCTGGGGAACTTTGTATCCAGGCTTTGTATACAAAGAAAGGGACACGAGGCTAAGGGGAAGCAAACCCTTTCTTTGTCAGGGCCCTACTTCACTCGGCCAAGGCAACCTGTTGCACCTGGATGAACACTTCTGAGGAAGTTGAGGCTCAGTTACGTAAACATACTGAACAAGCCACTTGCCTTAAACAGGTGACTCTTTCAATGGGGTCTTTCTTTGACTTACTTGATTTTGATTAGCTTGGGTCTTGGGGCTGAAGCGCACTCCAGATATTGGGAATTATCCTACTTTTCATAATCATAGTGATCTCCCTGGAATGCTGTATTCTTTCAAAGACTTTAAATTCATGTTTGCAGCCACTGACCACCAACTAAATGATCTCCCTAAGAGTGGAACTTCAAGAAAGGAATGAAGAGAATGACTGACTTAGAAATTGTGACCCTGAACTCTGCGGCCTGTGAATACCACCGATTAAGTAAAAAAAAATCCTGACCTATGAACACCACACAAAGGACCATCAAAAACCATGAGAACTTCAGAATGGTAGCTGGGAGTGGTGCTAATACCTTAAATTTTGATCACATCTCCCAGTTAAGTTGAGGGTCTGATCAAAAGAGGCAAAAGAGGGGGTGTGATTGTTAGAAAAAAGACAACAGTCCCCAAATGGAATCACTTGTGCTAAGCCCACATCTCCAAACCGGCACTTAATACGTAAGCTAACTGCAATTCCAAACATCCCCAGGAATGTAATCTTAACCAGTCAGCCTGGAACTTCCTGATCAGCACCAGTGAGGACATCCATCTAAGGAAGGTGACCTTGACTGAAACAATCTGCTCTTTCCTTGTCACTCCCTACTTTCTGCCTTTAAGTCTTCCATTTCATACAGGTCCTCAGAGCTCCTTTCTGTTTGCTAGACGGATGCTGCTCAATTCATGAATTGTTGAAAGAAAGATAATTAGATCTCTGAATTTACTCAGTTGAATGTTGTGTTTTCTTTCCAAACCCTGTTATTTTCACCTAGGGTTATCAGAGATAGATCAGAGAAACTTTGTGTACTTGAGTTATTGAACTTTTAATCTAGCATAATTAAAAGGAGAGGAAAACTATTTTTCTGTGTTTTTTTTCCCCTGTAGGTGAACATTTAGATACTACAGAGATAACATGTCACTAAGACATGGTATGAATATATAGGAGGCCCATATCTGGACAAAGACATATGGTAAGATTGATTGCTGTTTCCCGTTTCCAGCTGAGTGGCCTTAAGGCAAGGTTCATCTTTCTTAGCTTCAGTTTTCTCATAGGTAAAATAGAGTAATAATATCTACTTCATTGGGTTTATAGAATTAAATGAGATAATATATTTAAAGTTCCTAGGAAGCTATCTGGCACAAAATAGGCTTCAGTAAACCTAGTTTTAATCATATTTTTATTTTAATATATATGTTGGAGCAGAAATGGCTGGTTGCCTCCCTTTCTTTCTTAGTAAAAAAAAAAAAATTATTCTGGATGACAATGTGCTTAAGATTCAACTTTCCAGCTTTCCTTACAGCTATAGAAGAGTCAGAGAGAGGTAAGCAGCAGTTTTTTGTGGGCCTTTTGGAAAAGTGACTTAAGAAAGAAGACTAAGCTGGCATGGGGTTGTTCTTTCTTCCCTAGAATGTGGCTGTGAGGGCTGGGCTCTAGCAGCCATATTGGACTGAGGAGTACCCTTGAGGATAGGAACTCAGTACAGTAGATGATGGAACAGGGAGCAGATGGTTCCTGGATCTCTGACACCATGGAACTGTCATACTTGCTTTGAACCATGTATGTAACTCCTTTTATATGAAGAGAAAAACACTTCTGTCTCATGTAAGTCATTGTTATTTTCTATCCCTGTTACTAGCAGCCAATGCAATTTCTAATTGACATACATGTTAATTCACATTTAGATAATTCTGAAATTGGGAGATGGCTTCTAGTTTTTAAAATAATTTTGTGTATCAAGTAAACAGGGCGGTGACTTCTGGGAAGATGGCGGAAGAGTAAGACACGGAGATCACCTTCCTCCCCACAGATACACCAGAAATACATCTACGCGTGGAACAACTCCTACGGAGCACCTACTGAACGCTGGCAGAAGACCTCAGACCTCCCAAAAGGCAAGGAACCCCCCACGTACCTGGTTAGGGCAAAAGAAAAAACTAAACAGAGACAAAAGGATAGGGACGGGTCCTGCACCAGCGGGAGAGAGCTGTGAAGGAGGAAAAGTGTCCACACACTAGGAAGCTTCTTCGCGGGCGGAGACTTCAGGTGGCGGAGTGGGGGAGCTTGGGAGCCGCGGAGGAGAGCACAGCAACAGGGGTGGGGAGGGCAAAGCGGGGAGATTCCAGCGCAGAGGATCGGGCCGACTGGCAGTCACCAGCCGAGAGGTTTGTCTGCTCGCCCGCGGCGGGCGGGGCTGGGAGCTGAGGCTCGGGCTTCGGTCGGAGCGCCGGGAGAGGACTGAGGTTGGCGGCGTGAACACAGCCTGCAGGGCGTTAGTGCACCGCGGCTAGCCGGGAGGGAGTCTGGGGAAAAGTCTGGACCTGCCGAAGAGGCAAGAGACTTTTTCTTCCCTCTTTGTTTCCTGGTGCACGAGGAGAGGGGATTAAGAACGCTGCTTAAGAGAGCTCCAGAGACGGGCGCAAGCCGCGGCTAAAAGTGCGGAGCCCAGAGACAGACATGAGACGCTAAGGCCGCTGCTGCCGCCACCAAGAAGCCTGTGTGAACACAGGTCACTATCCACACCCCCTTCCGGGGAGCCTGTGCAGCCCGCCACTGCCAGGGTCCCGGGATCCAGGGACAACTCCCCCAGGAGAACGCACGGCGCACCTCAGGCTAGCAACGTCACGCTGCCCTCTGCCGCCGCAGGCCCGCCCCACACTCCGTGACCCTCCCTACCCCCCGGCCTGAGTGAGCCAGAGCCTCCGAATCAGCGGCTCCTTTAACCCTGTCCTGTCTGAGCGAAGAACAGACGCCCTCCGGCGACCTACACGCACAGGCGGGGCCAAATCCAAAGCTGAGCCCCTGGGAGCTGTAAGAACAAAGAAGAGAAAGGGATCTCTCCCAGCAGCCTCAGAGGCAGCGGATTAAAGCTCCACAATCAACTTGATGTACCCTGCATCTGTGGAATACATGAATAGACAACGAATCATCCCAAATTAAGGAGCCCTGTGGATGAAAGGCTCTTGGTGCTGCAGCCAGGAGTCAGTGCTGTGCCTCTGAGGTGGGAGAGCCAACTTCAGGACACTGGTCCACAAGAGGCCTCCCAGCTGCACATAATATCAAACAGC
>NW_020838746.1:0-9801 GCF_003676395.1 Aethalodelphis obliquidens
ATAGGCAGTCTACCTGAAAAAGAATTCACAGTAATGATAGTAAAGATCATCCAAAACCTTGGAAATAAAATGGAGAAAATACAAGAAACGTTAAACAAGGACCTAGAAGAAATAAAGAGCAAACAAACAATGATGAACAGCACAATAAATGAAATTAAAAATTCTCTAGAAGGAATCAATAGCAGAATAACTAATGCAGAAGAACAGATAAGTGACTGGGAAGATAAAATAGTGGAAATAACTACTGCAGAGCAGAACAAAGACTAAAAAGAATTGAGGACAGTGTCAGAGACCTCTGGGAGAACATTAAATGCACCAACATTGGAATTATAGGGGACCCAGAAGAAGAAGAGAAAAAGAAAGGGACTGAGAAAATATTTGAAGAGATTATAGTTGAAAACTTCCCTAATATGGAAAAGGAAATAGTCAAATCCAGGAAGCAGAGAGAGTCCCATACAGGATAAATCCAAGGAAAAACACAGCAAGACACATATTAATCAAACTATCAAAAATTAAATACAAAGAACAAATATTAAAAGCAGCAAGGGAAAAACAACAAATAACACATAAGGAAATCCCCGTAAGGTTAACAGTTGATCTTTCAGCAGAAACTCTGTGAGCCAGAAGGGAGTGGCAGGACATATTTAAAGTGTTGAAAGGGAAAAACCTACAATCAAGATTACTCTATTCAGCAGGGATCTCATTCATATTTGACCAAGAAATTAAAACCTTAACAGACAAGCAAAAGCTAAAAGAATTCAGCACCACCAAACCAGCTTTACAACAAATGGTAAACGAACTTCTCTAGGCAGGAAACACAAGAGAAGTAAAAGACCCACAATAATAAACCCAAAACAATTAAGAAAATGGTAATAGGAACATACATATCAATAATTACCTTAAATGTAAATGGATTAAATGCTCCAACCAAAAGACATACACTGGCTGAATGGATACAAAAACAAGACCCATATATATGCTGTCTACAAGAGACCCACTTCAGACCTACAGACACATACAGACAATGTGAGAGGATGGAAAAAGATATTCCATGCAAATGGAAATCAAAAGAAAGCTGAAGTAGCAATTCTCATATCAGACAAAATAGACTTTAAAACAAAGACTATTACAAGAGGCAAGGACACTACATAATGATCAAGGGATCAATCCAAGAAGAAGATATAACAATTGTAAATATTTATGCAGCCAACATAGGAGCACCTCAATACATAAGCCAAATGCTAACAGCCATAAAAGGGGAAATCGACAGTAACACAATCATAGTAGGGGACTTCAACACTCCACTTTCACCAATGGACAGATCACCCAAAATGAAAATAAATAAGGAAACACAAGCTTTAAACAAGATGGACTTAATTGATATTTATAGGACATTCCATCCAAAAACAACAGAATACACATTCTTCTCAAGTGCTCGTGGAACATTCTCCAGGATAGATCATATCTTGGGTCACAAATCAAGCCTTGGTAAATTTAAGAAAATTAAAATCATATCAAGTATCTTTTCCGACCACAATGCTATGAGACTAGATATCAATTACAGGAAAAAATCTGTGAAAAATACAAACACATGGAGGCTAAACAATACACTACTTAATAACCAAGAGATCACTGAAGAAATCAAAGAGCAAATCAAAAAATACCTAGAAACAAATGACAATGAAAACACGACAACCCAAAACCTATGGGATGCAGCAAAAGCAGTTCTAAGAAGGAAGTTTATAGCACTACAATCCTACCTTAAGAAACAAGAAACATCTCAAATAAGAACCTAACCTTACACCTAAAGCAATTAGAGAAAGAAGGACAAAAAAACTCCAAAGTTAGCAGAAGGAAAGAAATCATAAGGATCACATCAGAACTAAATGAAAAAGAAATGATAGCGAAGATCAATAAAACTAAAAGCTGGTTCTTTGAGAAGATAAACAAAATTGATAAACCATTAGCCAGACTCTTCAAGAAAAGAAGGGAGAAGACTCAAATCAACAGAATTAGAAATGAAAAAGGAGAAGTAACAACTGACACTGCAGAAATACAAAGGATCATGAGAGATTACTACAAGCAACTATATGCCAATAAGATGGACAACCTGGAAGAAATGGACAAATTCTTAGATATGCACAACCTTCCAAGACTGAACCAGGAAGAAATAGAAAATACGAACAGACCAATCAAAAGCACTGAAATTGAAACTGTGATTAAAAATCTTCCAACAAACAAAAGCCCAGGACCAGATGGCTTCACAGGCGAATTCTATCAAACATTTAGAGAAGAGCTAACACCTATCCTTCTCAAACTCTTCCAAAATACGCAGCAGGAGGAACACTCCCAAACTCATTCTACGAGGCCACCATCACTCTGATACCAAAACTAGACAAAGATGTCACAAAACAAAACTACAGACCAATAGCACTAATGAACATAGATGCAAAAATCCTCAACAAAATACTAGCAAACAGAATCCAATAGCACATTAAAAGGATCATACACCATGATCAAGTGGGGTTTATCCCAGGAATGCAAGGATTCTTCAATATACGCAAATCAATCAATGTGATAAACCATATTAACAAATTGCAGAAGAAAAACCATATGATCATCTCAAGAGATGCAGAGAAAGCTTTTGACAAAATTCAACACCCATTTATGATAAAAACCCTGCAGAAAGTAGGCATAGAGGGAACTTACCTCAACATGATAAAGGCCATATATGACAAACCCACAGCCAACATCATCCTCAATGGTGAAAAACTGAAACCATTTCCAATAAGATCAGGAACGAGACAAGGCTGCCCACTCTCACCACTATTATTCAATATAGTTTTGGAAGTTTTAGCCACAGCAATCAGAGAAGAAAAGGGAATAAAAGGAATCCAAATCGGAAAAGAAGAAATAAAGCTGTCACTGTTTGCAGATGACATGATACTATACATAGAGAATCCTAAAGATGCTACCAGAAAACTACTAGAGCTAATCAATGAATTTGGTAAAGTAGCAGGATAGAAAATTAATGCACAGAAATCTCTTGCATTCCTATACACTAATGATGAAAAATCTGAAAGTGAAATTAAGAAAACACTCGCATTTACCATTGCAACAAAAAGAATAAAACACCTAGGAATAAACCTACCTAAGGAGACAAAAGACCTCTATGCAGAAAATTATAAGACACTGATGAAAGAAATTAAAGATGATACAAATAGATGGAGAGATATACCATGTTCTTGGATTGGAAGAATCAACACTGTGAAAATGACTCTACTACCCAAAGCAATCTACAGATTCAATGCAATCCCTATCAAACTACCACTGACATTTTTCACAGAACTAGAACCAAAAATTTCACAAAAGACCCCGAATAGCCGAAGCAATCTTGAGAAAGAAAAACGGAGGTGGAGGTATCAGGCTCTCAGACTTCAGTACCATACTACAAAGCTACAGTAATCAAGACAGTATGGTACTGGCACAAAAATAGAAATATATATCAGTTGAACAGGCTAGAAAGCCCAGAGATAAACCCATGCACATATGGTCACCTTATCTTTGATAAAGGAGGCAAAAATATACAGTGGAGAAAAGACAGCCTCTTCAGTAAGTGGTGCTGGGAAAACTGGACAGCTACATATAAAAGAATGAAATTAGAACACTCCCTAACACCATACATAAAAACAAACTCAAAATTGATTAAAGACCTAAATGTAAGGCCAGACACCATCAAACTTAGAGGAAAACATAGGCAGAACACTGTATGACACAAATCACAGCAAGATCCTTTTTGACCTACCTCCTAGAGAAGCCGCAATAAAAAGAAAAATAAACAAATGGGACCTAATGAAACTTAAAAGCTTTTGCACAGCAAAGGAAACCATAAACAAGATGAAAAGACAATCCTCAGAATGGGAGAAAATATTTGCAAATGAAGCAACTGACAAAGGATTAATCTCCAAAATTTACAAGCAGCTCATGCAGCTCAATATCAAAAAAACAAAAAACTCAATCCAAAAATGGGCAGAAGACCTAAATCGACATTTCTCCAAAGAAGATATACAGATTGCCAACAAACACATGAAAGAATGCTCAACATCACTAATCATTAGAGAAATGCAAATCAAAACTACAATGAGATATCATCTCACACCAGTCAGAATGGCCATCATCAAAAAGTCTACAAACAATAAATGCTGGAGAGGGTGTGGAAAAAAGGGAACACTCTTGCACTGTTGGTGGGAATGTAAAATGATACAGCCACTGTGGAAAACAGTATGGAGGTTCCTTACAAAACTAAAAATAGAACTACCATACGACCCAGGAATCCCACTACTGGGCATATACCCTGAGAAAATCATAATTTAAAAAGAGTCATGTACCAAAATGTTCATTGCAGCTCTATTTACAGTAGCTAAGACATGGAAGCAACCTAAGTGTCCATCAACAGATGAATGGATAAAGAAGATGTGACACATATATACAATGGAATATTACTCAGCCATAAAAAGGAATGAAACTGAGTTATTTGTAGTGAGGTGGATGGACCTAGAGACTGTCATACAGAGTAAAGTAAGTCAGAAAGACAAAAACAAATACCATATGCTAACACATATATATGGAATAATAAAAAAAAATTGGTCAGAAGAACCTAGGGGCAAGTTGGGAATAATGATGCACACCTACTATGGAATGGACTTGAGGATATGGGGAGGGGGAAGGGTAAGCTGGGACAAAGTGAGAGAGTGGCATGGACACATATACACTACCAAACGTAAAACAGATAGCTAGTGGGAAGCAGCCGCGTAGCACAGGGAGATCAGCTCGGTGTTTTGTGACCACCTAGAGGGGTGGGATAGGGAGGGTGGGAGGGAGGGAGACGCAAGAGGGAAGAGATATGGGGACATATGTATATGTATAAGTGATTCACTTTGTTATAAAGCAGAAACTAACACACCATTGTAAAGCAATTATACTCCAATAAAGATGTTAAAAAAAAAAGTGCCTCATCTTTGAAGAGATTTATGGAGCAAACTATGGCAAACACAGGTTAATGATAACTTTACATCACAAAACTGAACTCGGTAAAAATTCCCAGAACTAATGGAAAAAACTGGATTCAAGCAGAACAAGAATTAATAACACAGGACTGAATGAACTGAGGACGATGATTAGAATTGTTATGACTTATTTGAAATATTGCTGGTACTTTAATGTTTTGTTTTTCCAGATTTGAGACCTCTTGAGTTATCATGACTTATAATTAGGTAAAGTATACTTTTGTAAACAAAGATGAAACACTTACTTTTTCTCTCATTCCTCCAGAATCCAGAAACTCTCAAGTATTCTTTTTATGGAAAAATAGTTATTTACGTTAAGTTCAGTGAGAGTCTGTTTTTGTAACAGGACACAATTGGATACACTGGTTATATTACCCAGACCTTGACTGGAACGTTATATGTGAGAGAGATGTGTATAGACTCAGATATGACCAGACAGATTTAAATAACTAAGGTTGGCTTTAGGGAGTCAGTAAAGTCCCTTGGAAAATTTGGACTGGTACTCTGGTACCAAGGTTCCTGGGAGCTAACCAGGTGAGTAAGAAAGGTAATTTCCTGGTAGGTTCCAGGAAGCTCAAGGAGAGAGAAATTCACCCAAAGCTACAGGTATTGCAGGTAAAATCTTACTGTGAGACTTTGGCTTAGCTTAAAGCCTCAGAGGCTTTAAGAGTTCACTCTGAGATTCCTTTCTAGAAAACAGTTTTTAAAAGAGCTTAAATGGTCAGTCACTATTCTTGCTGCACTTATGTAATTAATCAGGCCAAGTTCAATGCAAATGAATGAGGTTTACTGTAATTCTCTTTGGTTAAAAAAATGGTGATGATACAGAGGAAAACTGTATCTTTGTAGATATTAGATTCTAATCCTGGTAATTGTTTTTGAGGTTTTGTTATATACCTGTAAACTGGATTGGATCTTGAATACTTCTAGTTCCCTCAATTAACTGACTGTGACTCTCCAAACTAATGTTTCCAATTTTCTCCCACCCTTCTGATTTGGAGTCACTAAGAACAAAGACTGCCCTTGTGTCTCCTTGGAAGGGACTCTACCAGATCTTCCTCACTAACCTGATGGCAGCCAACCTGCAGGGGCTTGAACCTTGGGTACATATCTCACAACTGAAGAAGTCCCCACCGGATTTTGGGTACTGTACACCCACTGAAGACCTCAAAATCAAATTGAGAAGTAGCCGATGTTGAGGTAGACTGCTGGACAACTAAACTTGACACCCTCTCTTCTTCAGCGTTTACTCTGGCACTGGTCTGGAAAGATAACATCATCATCCGTATCTCCCAGGCCATTGCTTGGGGGTGTGGGGGGGTATCCTTTTAGATTGCTGGATTTATCATCAGAAACTCTGATCTATCCATGATGTTAGAGACCCTCTGGTCTGTTTCCCTCTCTCTGGCTAATAACCCCAAACCTGGGGAACTTTGTATCCAGGCTTTGTATACAAAGAAAGGGACACGAGGCTAAGGGGAAGCAAACCCTTTCTTTGTCAGGGCCCTACTTCACTCGGCCAAGGCAACCTGTTGCACCTGGATGAACACTTCTGAGGAAGTTGAGGCTCAGTTACGTAAACATACTGAACAAGCCACTTGCCTTAAACAGGTGACTCTTTCAATGGGGTCTTTCTTTGACTTACTTGATTTTGATTAGCTTGGGTCTTGGGGCTGAAGCGCACTCCAGATATTGGGAATTATCCTACTTTTCATAATCATAGTGATCTCCCTGGAATGCTGTATTCTTTCAAAGACTTTAAATTCATGTTTGCAGCCACTGACCACCAACTAAATGATCTCCCTAAGAGTGGAACTTCAAGAAAGGAATGAAGAGAATGACTGACTTAGAAATTGTGACCCTGAACTCTGCGGCCTGTGAATACCACCGATTAAGTAAAAAAAAATCCTGACCTATGAACACCACACAAAGGACCATCAAAAACCATGAGAACTTCAGAATGGTAGCTGGGAGTGGTGCTAATACCTTAAATTTTGATCACATCTCCCAGTTAAGTTGAGGGTCTGATCAAAAGAGGCAAAAGAGGGGGTGTGATTGTTAGAAAAAAGACAACAGTCCCCAAATGGAATCACTTGTGCTAAGCCCACATCTCCAAACCGGCACTTAATACGTAAGCTAACTGCAATTCCAAACATCCCCAGGAATGTAATCTTAACCAGTCAGCCTGGAACTTCCTGATCAGCACCAGTGAGGACATCCATCTAAGGAAGGTGACCTTGACTGAAACAATCTGCTCTTTCCTTGTCACTCCCTACTTTCTGCCTTTAAGTCTTCCATTTCATACAGGTCCTCAGAGCTCCTTTCTGTTTGCTAGACGGATGCTGCTCAATTCATGAATTGTTGAAAGAAAGATAATTAGATCTCTGAATTTACTCAGTTGAATGTTGTGTTTTCTTTCCAAACCCTGTTATTTTCACCTAGGGTTATCAGAGATAGATCAGAGAAACTTTGTGTACTTGAGTTATTGAACTTTTAATCTAGCATAATTAAAAGGAGAGGAAAACTATTTTTCTGTGTTTTTTTTCCCCTGTAGGTGAACATTTAGATACTACAGAGATAACATGTCACTAAGACATGGTATGAATATATAGGAGGCCCATATCTGGACAAAGACATATGGTAAGATTGATTGCTGTTTCCCGTTTCCAGCTGAGTGGCCTTAAGGCAAGGTTCATCTTTCTTAGCTTCAGTTTTCTCATAGGTAAAATAGAGTAATAATATCTACTTCATTGGGTTTATAGAATTAAATGAGATAATATATTTAAAGTTCCTAGGAAGCTATCTGGCACAAAATAGGCTTCAGTAAACCTAGTTTTAATCATATTTTTATTTTAATATATATGTTGGAGCAGAAATGGCTGGTTGCCTCCCTTTCTTTCTTAGTAAAAAAAAAAAAATTATTCTGGATGACAATGTGCTTAAGATTCAACTTTCCAGCTTTCCTTACAGCTATAGAAGAGTCAGAGAGAGGTAAGCAGCAGTTTTTTGTGGGCCTTTTGGAAAAGTGACTTAAGAAAGAAGACTAAGCTGGCATGGGGTTGTTCTTTCTTCCCTAGAATGTGGCTGTGAGGGCTGGGCTCTAGCAGCCATATTGGACTGAGGAGTACCCTTGAGGATAGGAACTCAGTACAGTAGATGATGGAACAGGGAGCAGATGGTTCCTGGATCTCTGACACCATGGAACTGTCATACTTGCTTTGAACCATGTATGTAACTCCTTTTATATGAAGAGAAAAACACTTCTGTCTCATGTAAGTCATTGTTATTTTCTATCCCTGTTACTAGCAGCCAATGCAATTTCTAATTGACATACATGTTAATTCACATTTAGATAATTCTGAAATTGGGAGATGGCTTCTAGTTTTTAAAATAATTTTGTGTATCAAGTAAACAGGGCGGTGACTTCTGGGAAGATGGCGGAAGAGTAAGACACGGAGATCACCTTCCTCCCCACAGATACACCAGAAATACATCTACGCGTGGAACAACTCCTACGGAGCACCTACTGAACGCTGGCAGAAGACCTCAGACCTCCCAAAAGGCAAGGAACCCCCCACGTACCTGGTTAGGGCAAAAGAAAAAACTAAACAGAGACAAAAGGATAGGGACGGGTCCTGCACCAGCGGGAGAGAGCTGTGAAGGAGGAAAAGTGTCCACACACTAGGAAGCTTCTTCGCGGGCGGAGACTTCAGGTGGCGGAGTGGGGGAGCTTGGGAGCCGCGGAGGAGAGCACAGCAACAGGGGTGGGGAGGGCAAAGCGGGGAGATTCCAGCGCAGAGGATCGGGCCGACTGGCAGTCACCAGCCGAGAGGTTTGTCTGCTCGCCCGCGGCGGGCGGGGCTGGGAGCTGAGGCTCGGGCTTCGGTCGGAGCGCCGGGAGAGGACTGAGGTTGGCGGCGTGAACACAGCCTGCAGGGCGTTAGTGCACCGCGGCTAGCCGGGAGGGAGTCTGGGGAAAAGTCTGGACCTGCCGAAGAGGCAAGAGACTTTTTCTTCCCTCTTTGTTTCCTGGTGCACGAGGAGAGGGGATTAAGAACGCTGCTTAAGAGAGCTCCAGAGACGGGCGCAAGCCGCGGCTAAAAGTGCGGAGCCCAGAGACAGACATGAGACGCTAAGGCCGCTGCTGCCGCCACCAAGAAGCCTGTGTGAACACAGGTCACTATCCACACCCCCTTCCGGGGAGCCTGTGCAGCCCGCCACTGCCAGGGTCCCGGGATCCAGGGACAACTCCCCCAGGAGAACGCACGGCGCACCTCAGGCTAGCAACGTCACGCTGCCCTCTGCCGCCGCAGGCCCGCCCCACACTCCGTGACCCTCCCTACCCCCCGGCCTGAGTGAGCCAGAGCCTCCGAATCAGCGGCTCCTTTAACCCTGTCCTGTCTGAGCGAAGAACAGACGCCCTCCGGCGACCTACACGCACAGGCGGGGCCAAATCCAAAGCTGAGCCCCTGGGAGCTGTAAGAACAAAGAAGAGAAAGGGATCTCTCCCAGCAGCCTCAGAGGCAGCGGATTAAAGCTCCACAATCAACTTGATGTACCCTGCATCTGTGGAATACATGAATAGACAACGAATCATCCCAAATTAAGGAGCCCTGTGGATGAAAGGCTCTTGGTGCTGCAGCCAGGAGTCAGTGCTGTGCCTCTGAGGTGGGAGAGCCAACTTCAGGACACTGGTCCACAAGAGGCCTCCCAGCTGCACATAATATCAAACAGC
>NW_020838747.1:0-9783 GCF_003676395.1 Aethalodelphis obliquidens
TTACAATGTTCTGTTAATGTCTGCTGTACAGCAAAGTGATTCAGTCATACATACAGACATTCTTTTTTTTATATTCTTTTCCATTACGGTTTTTCACCAGACAGTGATTATGGTCTCTGGGCTGTACAGTAGGACCTTGTTGTTTATCCATCCTATATATAACAGTTTGCCTCTGCTAACCCTAAACTCCCACTCCAACATATAATTTCTTAAAGTGGTCATTGCAAGCCATATCAACACAGAAATCCAATATATCACAACTTATAAATACAATCTGGTTCTGTTTAATTGATAAAAATACTTTTGCTTGCTTTGGCTTACTTTTCTAATTGATTATCCTCCTAGAGAAGACAGGCACCCTGGCTTCTATTCTGATTTTGTAGGCAGTACCTATTAGCTCACCTAGAGGTAGAAATTAGAGGAAAGGCCACATCCAAAACTACAGTTTGAGATTCAGTCTTTCCTAGAGAGTGATGGCAGAGTTCTTAGAAGAATGTGTAGAAGTGCGGGAGCATGAGATATGGTGTCATCCAAACAGAGCTGCAAGAAGACCATTCCTGCTGCTGAGGGAATGAGGAAGTGAAGGGTAGGAGGCCAGAAAGGAAGCTTAAGAGTCACATAGGTGGAAATTTGAACTGAAAATGAAGTTATGAAAACGGAGGTAGGGAAGATGTGTCATCTTACTTTTTTGCAAGGGCTTAATAATCCATAGTATGCATGAAAACCAAAACATTAGTCCTACAGAAAATAGCTAAACGTTGATTCCTTTATAACAAGGGTAATATATCAAATGAGGCTTCACTTTCCAATGATGCTCACTTTTCTCCTTTGAGAGGGACGTTCTCCAATAAGAAGCACTAAAATGATCAATTTTATTTTAGACAAACCTAAATTCCCAAGGACAGAGACTGGTGCATAGCAGTTGAAGAGCTGCTAAGTTCTGTTCCTAGCTTAGCCCATCCACCGTGAGATTCACGGATGGGCGTTGGGGACCAGGAAGGCTCCTTAACTCTGCGACACGGTTGTGGTGAAAGCAGACTTGGACTAAGGGAACTTTAATTTCTCTCTATTTGTGTTCACTTACTTTTTCTTCTCTGTCTGCCACCCTAGCACTCCGGCACTTTCAGAATGAGAATCTATGAGAGAGATGACTTCAGAGGACAAATGTCAGAGATCACAGACGATTGTCTCTCTCTTCAGGACCGCTTCCACCTCAATGAGATCCACTCCCTCAATGTGCTGGAGGGCTCCTGGGTCCTTTACGAGCTGCCCAACTACAGGGGAAGGCAGTACCTCCTGAGGCCAGGGGAGTACAGGAGATATCTTGACTGGGGGGCGATGAATGCCAAGGCTGGTTCTCTAAGACGGGTGACAGATTTTTACTGAAGTATTTTCATTCTCCACTTTTCTCCTTTAGAATCTAATAAAAGATTTAGCTTGTGTTTCTGGCACTAACAGAGTCCTGCCTTTCTTTTAATCTATTAGGCCTTCAAAAGCAACAATGGCACTTGACCAGACATGATAACATATGCTTTCAAGATGGGGAACAACCTCTTATAAGGGGAAGTAAGTAGAGGATATTATTGCCAGCATTCTTTTAAAGGCTAGGCCATGTGGGCTCAAAGTTCAGTTCAACTGGGCTCAACCCATTTGTGGTTAATCTTACAAGTTACAATAATAAACAAGTTACATAAATAAACAGTTACAATAATAAACAAGTACTTATTGAAACACCTCAAGTTACCCCTCCAGGTTATCCCCACCATCTTCCCTATATAGTCCAAGTCTTAATTGATAAGGAAAGCAATTCTCATCTAGACTCTTACTTTAGCTCCATAAACAAACAAATAAATGAACCTGTCCTCTCACCTACTGCACTCCTTATCCTTCTAACAGCCTCCATCCCTTTTCTCCCATTTCCAATACCTCATACCTCCATGAGATTTTCCAATAGAATTCACTGTCTCTTTGCTGTATGTGCTTTGTACAAAATTTTCAGGATTTTTACGAAAAACCATATGCACATAGGAAAACTCTGCCTCCTATCATTTTTTTTTTTTTTTCTGGCCACGCTGCATGTGGGCCTTAGTTCCCCTACCAAGGATCGAAACCACACCCCCTGCAGTGGCAGCATGGTGTCTTAACTCCTAGAATGTCAGGGAAGTCCCTGCCTCCCATCATTTTAATAGGAGTAAAGTACTGTGACCATATATGAAAAATAAGGGACTTCCCTGGTGGTGCAGTGGTGAAGAATCCTCCTGCCAATGCAGGGGATAAGGGTTCAATCCCTGGGCTGAGAAGATCACACGTGCCACGGAGTAACTAAACCTGTACACCACAATTATTGAGCCTGAGCTCTAGAGCCCGCATGCCACAAGTACTGAAACTTGCACGCTCTAGGGCTCGCATCATGCAACTACTGAGCCTGTGTGCTGCAACTACTGAAGCCCATGCGCCTAGAGAACGTGCTCTGCAACAAGAGAAGCCACCGCAATGAGAATCCTGGGCACCACAATGAGAAGTAGCCCCTGCTGGCCACAACTAGGGAAAGCCCGCGTGCAGCAATGAAGACCCAATGCAGCCAAAATAAAAATAATAATAAACAAAAATAAACTAAATCAAAAAAAGGGCATTAAAATTTTCTGGAGAAGTTTGCTTGTTTGATTCAGTTGTTTTCTTTTTTAAATAAACATAGATTAAGGTCACTAATAAAGAATTACAACATAATAAATTAAAGAAATTAAAAATAGGTGAATGAAAAAATTGGGTCAGAAGAAAAACGAGAGAGAGAGAGAGAGAGAGAGAGAGTGGTGGAGCCAGGAGTGAAGTTTGAGCCCAAACTGGGTGCTATAAAGGCACTTTGGTGGCTGAAGTTAGAACCAGATTTGGATCCAGCAGCCAAGACATAGAAGGAAACATGATCAGTTCCATGACTGACAGAGTCCATAAGACAAATAAATTAATTATTCAAGACTAGCCTAACCATTCCCAGTACTGAAACCTAAAAGAAAATTTTCTTGTGGGTCCTAGTAAAGAAGATACTGAGTAAACAACGTCCTCAATAACATCCTGCGATAATTAAATATGGCTCTTAGGACTGTTTCTTGTAAAGTTCCCCAGTGAAGCTGACAGCTTCAAGTAAAAATTCATCTGAAGTCCCCCATCCTTTGAGATTCTAATAAATGGCTCAAAGCTCATCTCACAGCAGGTGGGAGACTTATGTACCCACTTCTTCCAACACACATATACCCAATGTTTTTTGGAATTCTGGACAGGACACAAGTTGTTTATGCGGAGACAAGTTGTTTATGCTTTTCCCAGTTACTCTCCACTCTGAACTCCTGCCTTGTCATTGAGTGGATCCACACTGACCCAAAGTGGAGACATAGTGCCTTTTCCTTGAACTCCTGAACCATTTCTCACATAAAGCATTAATGTGTGCAGCCAGCTTTGTTACAGAGGTTGTGAGGGGAGAGATGCAAGTTTAGATCACAATAGCACAACAATATCAAGTTTAATATTGGATGACCCTGCTCTGGTCTGCAAGCTCCAACCTGCTGCTGGGCGGCCTGGTCTTTCCCTTCCTTGCTCCTCTCTTCTCTGTCCTTAGATGTACCCACATGTTTGTTCATTCTCTGTAGAGTCTCCTTCCATCTCACACATCAAGGGCTCCATATCCACCACCCAAGTGGCTTATTACCAGGACAAGCATATAATGTGCTGCTTATCCTGAGTCATTTTTGAGAGTGAGTGTGTTCTATTAAGGATTACACTGGAGCAAGAAGCATGAAGCAGGACCGTTCCAGGCAAACTGGGGCACATGGTAAGGCTCTTTATAAAGGCTCCTTCCCTGGAAAATAGATTATTGTATTATTTGATATTAACTGTTCCTAAATCTCAGTTCTTTAACCTTTAAACTCCCAAAACTACTGTTGGCTTCCTGGAGACATTAGCCAGCATCCTCTGTTTGCCAATAATAATACAGCAAACATGAATGAGAAAGCCAAAAACTTCTTGGAGTGCCAAGTTTTACATTATTTGCCTAGTAGGCATAAACTCACAGGCATCAGACATGGAAATTATGTGAAACACCTGAACTGAAGGCACATAAAACTAGAGACCCTGGATCTCATTGATCAAGTTTGCAAGTTGCTTCCCTTCCTGGGGCACAGGCAAAGAGAATGCAATCCACCCACTAATCCCAACTTAAAGAAAAGGTCAACAGTGGGGAGTTGCCGGGGGAAGACATTATGCCCAAACTAACTCCTAATCTACCCTTCCTCCTTCTCTCTATCCTCTCTCTAAACACTGGGACCTTGAAGAGATGAGTGTCTGAGGTGAAAGCAGAGAAGGGATACCCTACAGGATCCCACTAAACTTCTCCCCATGAAGATGAACCAACAATTCGATAACCCTGGTATCATCCTACATACCCTACACACACTAGTATTTCCTATATATCCTAGCTTGTTATAAGTCAGATTTTAAAGCTTTTTCTTCCCTTTTTTTCCTCTTTTCTCCCTTTGAATCCACAGTGTCTTCTGGACTAACCTTACAAAAGTTCCACCAAGCACAGAAACTGAAGTAGCAGCTAGCTATTCCATAAAAGTTTCAAGATCCCACTCTATTGAGCTACACCCTCAAAATGTTCTCCTCGCTATGGGTTCCCTCTCCAGTTTCCCTTCCCCATTTTCAAGGGGTAGGTCCTGATGTAAGCAGGTGTCTTATTCCATTCCCTCTGGACATTTGGAGTTCAAATTTTCTTCTTTGTGGGTTTGTTAAAACAAAACTGACAATCACAACCACCTGTTGCTTAAACAAGAAAGCATATTGTTTTTGTTCTGTTTTCTTAAAATATTTATTTTATTTTTGTTTATTTATTTTGGGTTGTGCGGGGTCTTAGTTACAGCATGTGGGATGTTTGTTGCAGCATGCAGACTTCTTTGTAGCAGCATACGAACTCTTAGTTGCAACATGCATGTGGGATCTAGTTCCCCGACGACGGATCAAGCTCTGGCCCCCGACATTGGGAGTGTGGGGTCTTAGCCATTGGACCACCAGGGAAGTCCTGAGATGTATTGTTCTTGTTGACGAAAAATTAATCAGTCAATTTAAGAAAGAATTGGAAAATTTTATTCGAGCCAAATTTGAGGATTATAACCTGGGAAGAGCACCTCAGGAAGCTCTGATAACTGTTCTGCCTGTTAGAAGTCAAGACACAGTGTATATATAAGTTTTCTGAGACACAGGGATGCACATTAAATGACATATTATTGACAGTTTACATAATCCAGATTTAAGCGCCATCGTGGTGGGTCATT
This sequence comes from Aethalodelphis obliquidens, assembly GCF_003676395.1. Taxonomy (NCBI): domain Eukaryota; kingdom Metazoa; phylum Chordata; class Mammalia; order Artiodactyla; family Delphinidae; genus Aethalodelphis; species Aethalodelphis obliquidens. The sequence continues at coordinate 5,322 of NW_020838747.1, forward strand.
TGACCCTTTACAAGCTCTAGAAGGAGTGTTGGACTTCTCTAGTGGCACAGTGGTTAAGAATCCACCTGCCAATGCAGGGGACACAGGTTCGAGCCCTGGTCCGGGAAGATCCCACATGGCGCAGAGTAAATAAGCCTGTGTGCCACAACTAATGAGCGTACGCTCTAGAGCCCTCGAGCCACAACTACTGAAGCCCACAAGCCACAACTACTGAAGCCCGTACGCCTAGAGCCCGTGCTCCACAACAAGAGAGGCCACAGCGATGAGAAGCCCGCACACTGTAACAAAGAGTAGACACCGCTCGCTACAACTAGAGAAAGCCTGCGCACAGCAAGAAAGACCCAACACAGCCAAAAATAAATAAATAAATAAAAATTTAAAATGGAAAACCAAAAAGAGGGAATGTTATCTTTTAAGGAGTTGCCTTTTTGGTGCTAGGAGAATGTTGCTGTTTATGGTTGAGCAGGCATTCTTTTTTTTTTTTTTTTTGCGGTATGCGGGCCTCTCACTGTTGTGGCTTCTCCCGTTGCGGAGCACAGGCTCCAGACGCGCAGGCTCACCGGCCATAGCTCAGGGGCCCAGCCGCTCCGCGGCACGTGGGATCCCCCCAGACCGGGGCATGAACCCGTGTCCTCTGCATCGGCAGGCGGACTCCCAACCACTGCGCCACCAGGGAAGCCCGAGCAGGCATTCTTGATGATGGGAGAGGTCTGGTTGATGTATAATGCAGATACACAATGCGGGGGGGGGGGAGAGGGGAGGCCAAAGGGCAGAAAAGAATTTTTATGTCGAAATTTTTCTTGCTTTACCATAAAATATGAATTTTATTTCACATTTTTAACATGAAAATTCATTTGTTCCAAGAGGAATGCCATAGGAGTTAAGCAGAGGTGGGTCAATGATTGCTGCCTGTCTTCACGTCAGTTAATGAACGGCCGAGAAAGACAAGCCGAGAAACAGAACCAGAGGCTGGTGCTATGATGGTGACCTCCGGGTCCTTACCCAGTCTCCTTGTTTGGGAGAGTTTGGTCTACATGGCCACCAACCAAATGACCTCTTCTCATTTAACCAAGCACGTATATGATACAAATGCTACGTTAATTATCAATACTAGGAAGCAAGCATGTGGGTAGTAAGGTGGACAGTTGATTGGACCTCAGACACTAGCAAAACTCTGGAATTGGACACTGCTGTTGTAACAGTAACTTGGCATCTCAGGAGACATACAATTAGAATTACGAAGGAGCAGAGGGCTTAGGGGACAGCACAGTTCTGTTTTCTCTCTTTTGCTTACTCATCTCGCCTATTATAAAGGCCCATTAAATAGATCAAATGCAGGGTGCTTATGTCATCCTACACATTGAAAGTTGCAAATGCTGAACTTTGATGTGAGTGTGTAGGCCTGTTGTGCTGAGCCTTTGAAAGAGGTCCCGTGGACTATTACAACGATGAATTTCAGACGAGGGAATAACGTTCATATCCCCCAGACATTTATTGAGTAAACTTTACGGGCCAGTTCATTTTTCCAGTTAGTGAGAATACAAAAGTAAAGATGGATGGCAGGGCGGAGGGGCGGGGAGATAAATTAGGAGTTTGGGATTAACATATACACATTACTATACATAAAATAGTAAACAACAAGGACCTCATATATAGCACAGGGGACTATACTCAATAACCCATAAGGGAAAAGCATCTGAAAAAGAATAGATATAAATATATGTATAACTGAATCGCTACACCTGAAACTAACAAAACACTGTAAATCAGCTACACACACACACACATCCACCACACACACACACACACACAAGGAAAAGAATGGAAAAGAAAAGAAGAAGGAATAAATCAGAGTAGTGTTTTTCAAAGTGTGGTCAAGAACAACCTGCTGCTGCCAGTTAAAAATACAGATTCCTAGAGTCCTTTCCAGATCTAATGATGCAGCGTCTCAGAAGAGGGTAGAGCCTGGCAATTAGCATTTTTAATAAGCACAGGTGATTCTTAATGCACCCTGGAGTTCGAAGAACACTAGATGATTTCTAAAGTTCCTTCCAAATCTACATTTTTACCACAAAATGGCTTTGTGGTGGAGACATTTTTCAGGCATCTTTGAGAAGATTGAACATTTTTGAGAGAGACAAATGGGCTGAAGTCATCCTTAATAATGTCTCACTATTACTAATATCAAATGTTTATTCAGGGCTTCCCTTGTGGTGCAGTGATTGAGAGTCCGCCTGCCGATGCGGGGTACACAGGTTCGTGCCCCGGTCTGGGAAGATCCCACATGCCGCGGAGCGGCTGGGCCCGTGAGCCATGGCCGCTGAGCCTGCGCGTCCGGAGCCTGTGCTCCGCAACGGGAGAGGCCACAACAGTGAGAGGCCCGCATACCGCAAAAAAAAAAAAAAGTTTATTCAATGCTCATTTCTGCCAAGTATGTGCCAAACACATTAAACACATAACCCCATTTATTCAGGTCAACGTCCTTTAGCCAAAAGCTACCAGACACACCTGTTGTGAAACAAAGGGATTTGTTACTGGTTACAGTGACGGAGAGAACATATACCATGGGGAAGCATGGACTGTCTCCGTAAGAGGGTTAGAAAGAACTATGATAGGACTTGTACTTTGGTTGGGTGACCCGGGGAAGTGCCTAAAAAGGCAGATGTTGGGCTTCCCTAGTGGTACAGAGGTTAGGACTCCGCACTTCCACCGCAGGGGGCACGGGTTCAATCCCTGGTCGGGGAGCTAAGACCCCACATGCTGCACGGTGCGGCCAAAAAACATAAAATAAACAATAAAATAAAAAGCAGGAGCTCACTAAATTGGATGTTGTCAGACAGCAAGGGTAATTTTATGATTGGATATCTTAATAGTTCTACTCATGGGGAAGGGAGCAAAGAACAAGGATTAAGCTGCAATTGATATAGAAGCAGCAGTTAATCATTTTGGCTGAGAGAGGGCCTGTGTCTGGGGTTCTGTGGGTGGCACATTCGCTTTGTTTTCGCCTATGCTTAGACAAAATTACGAAGTCGCCTTATTTTGTCTCATTTCATCATGGTCTCAGGGTAACCTGGCCTCAGTTGGTATTTCGTGAGATTGTTTATGTCTAATAGGGAAATATGGCCTAGCTCTGAGGGCCAGACCAGCTTTCAAATATCAGAGGCTGCAGGCCCCTTCCTTTTTCCTTCCTTCCTTCCTTCCTTCCTCCCTCCCTCCCTCTCTCCTTTCTTTCTTTTCTTTCCTTCCTTCCTTCCTTCCTTCCTTTCTTTCTTTCTTTCTTTCTTTCTCTTTCTTTGTCTTTCTTTTCTCTCTCTCTCTCTCTCTTTCTCTCTCTCTCATTCAACATACTATATCCCATGAGATAAGTATTATAAAAGAACTCCTGCTCTGAGAGGTTGTGTGGCTTGCCACGTTCATGTGGCTACTAAGTGGACATTCTGAGTCCACGAGGCTTTACTGCCTTCCCCTGGTAAAGGGAAAGCAATCTATAAAGCAATATACTTCTCAGTCTTGAACCCCGTGGTCATAAAAACCTTTCTTTTGGTTCTTATCACAAGTCGGCTACGATGGGCTGGTTTCCAGTTATATGAAGCGTACTCACCAAAGAGGAAGTTAAAAGCTATGCCTTAAAGCATTGTCAAAACCAGCAAGAATCAGAATCCAGATTTGTGTCCTGTACTGGATTGACAAGTCCTGTGAAGAAAGCAGTTTTAAGATAGAGGGGTCTCCGTGGTCCAGGAAAATCAGTGCTTGCGGCATTCTGCTTCACCCACAGCCTCTCTGGAATTCTGGGGCACTTCCATAAAGACATGGATTTTTTCCCCCAAAATACACAGGGCATAAACGAATCATACGTATAGAGACGTGAGTTTCAGGTCAAAAGTTCAGACTGATGTGCTGATAAATTTATAAAACACTAAGAATCCAAATAAAAGCAACTCTAGGGACTCATCCAGAGCCCGAACAGACAGCGTTAGAATATACCAGAGAATGAGGGCAGACTAGACAGGCATTTCCACTGAATGCAGCATGCAAAAGGGATCCATAAAACCCCCTTACGCACCCCCGGGGCCCCTTTTGTGTTGTTCTTGCCAACACAGCAGCCGTCCTGCTATATAGACCCGCTGCGCTGCCGGGGCCCCATCACACTGAACTCACATCATCGTGTCAACCAGCCATGGGGAAGGTAAACGGAACACAAGTGAAATAAAATGGAGCGGGGAAAAATGCCTCTATACAAGATCTATTACGGGGAGCAAATGATTTCATTTTGAATTATACTTCCTTTGCAGATCACCTTCTACGAGGACCGGGGCTTCCAGGGCCGCTGCTACGAGTGCAGCAGCGACTGCCCCAACCTGCAGCCCTACTTCAGCCGCTGCAACTCCATCCGGGTGGACAGCGGCTGCTGGATGCTCTATGAGCGCCCCAACTACCAGGGCCACCAGTACTTCCTGCGGCG
>NW_020838748.1:0-9776 GCF_003676395.1 Aethalodelphis obliquidens
GGATATACTGTTTTGCACCTTGTTTTTTCTCTACCACAGTCTTTTGAATGGCTGTATCCACTTTATTGATGTGTGCCACAACGTATTTAATCTTTCTCTTGGGATGGACATTTAGGTTATTCATCTAGTCCTATCCCCACCCCCTTTTTTGTTATTATGATGTTACCATGAACATTCTTGTTTATGTGTATCATGGTATATTTTTGTAAGCATATCTATAGGATAAACTTGGAATGTGCTTGATCATTTAAGCATTTAAAAATAGACATTACAGGGGCTTCCCTGGTGGGGCAGTGGTTGAGAGTCCGCCTGCCGATGCAGGGGACACGGGTTCGTGCCCCGGTCCGGGGGGATCCCACATGCCATGGAGCCACTAGGCCCGTGAGCCATGGCCTCTGAGCCTGCACGTCCGGAGCCTGTGCTCCGCAGCGGGAGAGGCCACAGCAGTGAGAGGCCCACGTACCGCAAAAAAAAAAAAAAGACATTACAGGGACTTCCCCGGTGGTCCAGTGGTAAAGAATTCACCTTCCAATGCAGGGGTTGTAGGTTCGATCCTTGGTTGGGGAACTAAGATCCCATATGCCACCGGGCAACTAATCCCACGCACCACAGCTACTGAGCCTGCATGCAACAACTACTGAGCCCGCGCATCTCAACTAGAGAGCCCATGTGCCACAAACTACAGGGCCCATGCGCTCTGGAGCCTGTGCTCCACAACGAGAGAGAGATCAACACACCACAACTAGACAGAAGCCCACGTGCCACAGCGAAGAGCCCGCGCAGCAACAAAAAGATCCTGCTTGCCGCAACAAAGATCCTGTGTGCTGCAACTAAGACCCAACGCAGACAAAAATAAAACAATAAATTATTTTTTTAAAAAAAGACATTACCGGGGGACCTTGAAGATGGCGGAAGAGTAAGACGCGGAGATCACCTTCCTCCCCACAGATACACCAGAAATACATCTACACGTGGAACAACTCCTACAGAACACCTACTGAACGCTGGCAGAAGACCTCAGACCTCCCAAAAGGCAAGAAACTCCCCACGTACCTGGGTAGTGCAAAAGAAAAAAAAGAAAAAACAGAGACAAAAGAATAGGGACGGCACCTGCACCAGTGGGAGGGAGCTGTGAAGGAGGAAAAGTTTCCACACACTAGGAAGCCCCTTCGCGGGCGGAGACTGCGGGGGGCGGAGGGGGGAGCTTCGGAGCTGCGGAGGAGTGCACAGCAACGGGTGCGGAGGGAAAAGCGGGGAGATTCCCGCACAGAGGATCGGTGCCGACCGGCACTCACCAGCCCGAGAGGCTTGTCTGCTCACCCGCCGGGGCGGGCGGGGCTGCGAGCTGAGGCTCTGAGGCTCGGGTTTCGGTTTCCCACGGAGTGCAGGGAGAGGACTGGGGTTGGCGGCTTGAACATAGCCTGAAGGGGTTAGTGCAACACGGCTAGCCGGGAGGGAGTCCGGGGCAAAGTCTGCACCTGCCGAAGAGGCAAGAGACTTTTTCTTCCCTCTTTGTTTCCTGGTGCGTGAGGAGAGGGATTTAAGAACGCTGCTTGAGGGAACTCCGGAGATGGGCGCGAGCCGCGGCTAAAAGCGCGAATCCCAGAGACGGGCACGAGCCGCGGCTAAAAGCGCGGACCCCAGAGACGGGCGGGAGACGCTAAGGCTGCTGCTGCCGCCACCGAGGGGCCTGTGTGCGAGCACAGGTCACTCTCCACACCCCTCTTCCGCGGAGCCTGTGCAGCCCGCCACTGCCAGGTTCCCGCGATCCATGGACAACTTCCCCGGGAGAACGCACAGCGCGCCTCAGGCTGGTGCAAAGTCACGTGGGGCTTTGCCGCCGCAGGCCCGCCCCGCACTCTGTGCCCCTCCCTCCCCGCCGGCCTGGGTGAGCCAGAGCCTCCGAATCAGCGGCTCCTTTAACCTCGTCCTGTCTGAGCAAAAAACAGACGCCCTCCAGCGACCTACACGCACAGGCGGGGCCAAATCCAAAGCTGAGCCCCTGGGAGCTGTGAGAACAAAGAAGAGAAAGGGAAATCTCTCCCAGCAGCCTCAGAAGCAGCGGATTAAAGCTCCACAATCAACTTGATATACCCTGCATCTGTGGAATACCTGAATAGACAACCAATCATCCCAAATTAAGGAAGTGGACTTTAGGAGCAAGAACTATGATTTTTTTCCCCTTTTCCTCTTTTTGTGAATGTGTATGTGTATGCTTCTGTGTGAGATCTTGTCTGTATAGTCTTGCTTCCACCATTTGTCTTAGGGTTCTATCCGTCCATGGTTTTTTTTTAAATTTTTTTTACCTTCGTTCTTTCCTTCCTTCCTTCCCTCCTTTAGACAACGAATCATCCCAAATTTAGGAGGTGGTCTCTGACAGCAAGATTTATGATTTTTCCCCCTTTACCTCTTTTAGTGAGGGTGTATGTGTATGCCTCTGTGTAAGATTTTGTCTGTATAGCTTTGCTTCCAACATTTGTCCTAAGGTGCTATCTGTCCCTTTTTTTTTCTAAATAAGAATTTTTTAATTCAATAACTTTATTATACTTTACTTTATTTTTACTGTATCTTCTTTCTGTCTTTTTTCTTTCTTTCCCTCCTTCCTTCCTCCCTCCCTCCCTCCCTCCCTCCTTTCTTTCCTTCTTGCCTTCTTTCCTTCTTTGCTTCTTTCTTTCTTTCTTCCTTCCTTCCTTCCCTCCTTTCCTTCTTTCTTTCCTCATACTTCTACTAATTCCCTCTACTTTTTCTCCCTTTTATTCTGAGCCGTGTGGATGAAAAGCTCTTGATGCTCCAGCCAGGAGTCAGGGCTCTGCCTCTGAGATAGGAGAGCCAACTTCAGGACACTGGTCAACAAGAGACCTCCCAGCTCCACATAATATCAAACGGTGAAAATCTCCCAGAGACCTCCATCTTAACACCAGCACCCAGCTTCACTCAATGACCAGCAAGCCACAGTGCTAGACAACCTATGCCAAACAACTAGCAAAACAGGAACACAACCCCACCCATTAGCAGAGAGGCTGCCTGAAATCATAATAAGGCCACAGACACCCCAAAACACACCACCAAACGTGAACCTGCCCACTAGAGAGACAAGATCCAGCCTCATCCACCAGAACACAAGCACTAGTCCCCTCCACCAGGAAGCCTACACAACCCACTGAACCAACCTTAGCCACTGGAGACAGACATCAAAAACAGCAGGAACTACGAACCTGCAGCCTGCAAAAAGGAGACCCCAAACACAGTAAGATAAGCAAAATGAGAAGACAGAAAAACACACAGCAGATAAAGGAGCAAGATAAAAATGCACCAGACCTAACAAATGAAGAGGAAATAGGCAGTCTACCTGAAAAAGAATTCAGAATAATGATAGTAAGGATGATCCGAAATCTTGGAGATAGAATGGACAAAATGCAAGAATCAGTTAACAAGGACCTAGAAGAACTAAAGAGGAAACAAGCAACGATGAACAACACAATACATGAAATTAAAAGTACTCTAGATGGGATCAATAGCAGAATAACTGAGGCAGAAGAACGGATAAGTGACCTGGAAGATAAAATAGTGGAAATAACTACTGCAGAGCAGAATAAAGAAAAAAGAATGAAAAGAACTGAGGACAGTCTCAGAGACCTCTGGGACAACATTAAACACACCAACATTCGAATTATAGGGGTTCCAGAAGAAGAAGAGAAAAAGAAAGGGACTGAGAAAATATTTGAAGAGATTATAGTTGAAAACTTCCCTAATATGGGAAAGGAAATAGTTAGTCAAGTCCAGGAAGCACAGAGAGTCCCATACAGGATAAATACAAGGAGAAATACGCCAAGACACATATTAATCAAACTGTCAAAAATTAAATACAAAGAAAGCATATTAAAAGCAGCAAGGGAAAAACAACAAATAACACATAAGGGAATCCCCATAAGGTTAACAGCTGATCTCTCAGCAGAAACCCTACAAGCCAGAAGGCAGTGGCAGGACATACTGAAAGTGATGAAGGAGAAAAACCTGCAGCCAAGACTACTCTACCCAGCAAGGATCTCATTCAGATTTGATGGAGAAATTAAAACCTTTACAGACAAGGAAAAGCTGAGAGAGTTCAGCCCCACCAAACCAGCTTTACAACAAATGCTAAAGGACCTTCTCTAGGCAAGAAACACAAGAGAAGGTAAAGACCTATAATAACGAACCCAAAACAATTTAGAAAATGGGAATAGGAACATACATATCGATAATTACCTTAAATGTAAATGGACTAAATGCTCCCACCAAAAGACACAGATTAGCTGAATGGATACAAAAACAAGACCCTTATATATGCTGTCTACAAGAGACCCACTTCAGACCTAGAGACACATACAGACTGAAAGTAAGGGGATGGAAAAAGATATTCCATGCAAATGGAAACCAAAAGAAAGCTGGAGTAGCAATTCTCATATCAGACAAAATAGACTTTAAAATAAGGACTATTAAAAGAGACAAAGAAGGACACTACATAATGATCAAGGGATCGATCCAAGAAGAAGATATAACAATTGTAAATATTTATGCACCCAACATAGGAGCACCTCAATACAGAAGGCAAATACTAACAGCCATAAAAGGGGAAATCGACAGTAACACATTCATAGTAGGGGACTTAAACACTCCACTTTCACCCATGGACAGATCATCCAAAATGAAAATAAATAAGGAAACACAAGCTTTAAATGATACGTTAAACAAGATGGACTTAATTGTTATTTATAGGACACTCCATCCAAAAACAACAGAATATACATTTTTCTCAAGTGCTCATGGAACATTCTCCAGGACAGATCATATCTTGGGTCACAAATCAAGCCTTGGTAAATTTAAGAAAATTGAAATTGTATCAAGTATCTTTTCTGACCACAACGCCATGAGACTAGATATCAATTACAGGAAAAGATCTGTAAAAAATACAAACACATGGAGGCTAAACAATACACTACTTAATAATGAAGTGATCACTGAAGAAATCAAAGAGGAAATCAAAAAATACCTAGAAACAAATGACAATGGAGACACAACGACCCAAAACTTGTGGGATGCAGCAAAAGCAGTTCTAAGGGGGAAGTTTATAGCAATACAAGCCCACCTTAAGAAGCAGGAAACATCTCGAATAAACAAGCTAACCTTGCACCTCAAGCAATTAGAGAAAGAAGAACAAAAAAACCCCAAAGGTAGCAGAAGGAAAGAAATCATAAAAATCATATCAGAAGTAAATGAAAAAGAAATGAAGGAAACAATAGCAAAGATCAATAAAACTAAAAGCTGGTTATTTGAGAAGATAAACAAAATAGATAAACCACTAGCCAGACTCATCAAGAAAAAAAGGGAGAAGACTCAATTCAATAGAATTAGAAATGAAAAAGGAGAAGTAACAACTGACACTGCAGAAATAAAAGAGATCATGAGAGATTACTAGAAGCAACTCTATGCCAATAAAATGGACAATCTGGAAGAAATGGACAAATTCTTGGAAATGCACAACGTGCCAAGACTGAATCAGGAAGAAATAGAAAATATGAACAGACCAATCACAAGCACTGAAATTGAAACTGTGATTAAAAATCTTCCAACAAAGAAAAGCCCAGGACCAGATGGCTTCACAGGCAAATTCTATCAAACATTTAGAGAAGAGCTAACACCTATCCTTCTCAAACTCTTCCAAAATATAGCAGAGGGAGGAACACTCCCAAACTCCTTCTACGAGGCCACCATCACCTTGATACCAAAACCAGACAAGGATGTCACAAAGAAAGAAAACTACAGGCCAATATCACTGATGAACATAGATGCAAAAATCCTCAACAAAATACTAGCAAACAGAATCCAACAGCACATTAAAAGGATCATACACCATGATCAAGTGGGGTTTATTCCAGGAATGCAAGGATTCTTCAATATACGCAAATCTATCAATGTGATAAACCATATTAACAAATTGAGGGATCATCTCAATAGATGCAGAGAAAGCTTTTGACAAAATTCAACACCCATTTATGATAAAAACCCTGCAGAAAGTAGGCATAGAGGGAACTTTCCTCAACATAATAAAGGCCATATATGACAAGCCCACAGCAAACATCATCCTCAATGGTGAAAAACTGAAAGCATTTCCACTAAGATCAGGAACAAGACAAGGTTGCCCACTCTCACCACTATTATTCAACATTGTTTTGGAAGTTTTAGCCACAGCAATCAGAGAAGAAAAGGAAATAAAAGGAATCCAAATTGGAAAAGAAGAAGTAAAGCTGTCACTGTTTGCAGATGACATGATCCTATACATAGAGAACCCTAAAGGTGCTACCAGAAAACTACTAGAGCTAATCAATGAATTTGGTAAAGTGGCAGGATACAAAATTAATGCACAGAAATCTCTGGCATTCCTATATACTAATGATGAAAAATCTGAAAGTGAAATCAAGAAAACACTCCCATTTACCATTGCAACAAAAAGAATAAAATATCTAGGAATAAACCTACCTAAGGAGACAAAAGACCTGTATGCAGAAAATTATAAGACACTGATGAAAGAAATTAAAGATGATACAAATAGATGGAGAGATATACCATGTTCTTGGATTGGAAGAATCAACATTGTGAAAATGACTCTACTACCCAAAGCAATCTATAGATTCAATGCAATCCCTATCAAACTACCACTGGCATTTTTCACAGAACTAGAACAAAAAATTTTGCAATTTGTATGGAAACACAAAAGACCCCGAATAGCCAAAGCAATCTTGAGAACGAAAAAAGGAACTGGAGGAATCAGGCTCCCTGACTTCAGACTATACTACAAAGCTACATTTATCAAGACGGTATGGTACTGGCACAAAAACAAAAAGATAGATCAATGGAACAGGATAGAAAGCCCAGAGATAAACCCATGCACATATGGACACCTTATCTTTGATAAAGGTGGCAGGAATGTACAGTGGAGAAAGGACAGCCTCTTCAATAAGTGGTGCTGGGAAAACTGGACAGATACATGTAAAAGTATGAGATTAGATCACTCCCTAACACCACCCACAAAAATAAGCTCAAAATGGATTAAAGACCTAAATGTAAGGCCAGAAACTATCAAACTCTTAGAGGAAAACATAGGCAGAACACTCTATGACATAAATCACAGCAAGATCCTTTCTGACCCACCTCCTAGAGTAATGGAAATAAAAACAAAAATAAACAAATGGGACCTAATGAAACTTCAAAGCTTTTGCACAGCAAAGGAAACCCTAAACAAGACCAAAAGACAACCCTCAGAATGGGAGAAAATATTTGCAAATGAAGCAACTGACAAACGATTAATCTCCAAAATATACAAGTAGCTCATGCCTCTCAATATCAATAAAACAAACAACCCAATCCAAAAATGGGCAGAAGGCCTAAATAGACATTTCTCCAAGAAGATACACAGATTGCCAACAAACACATGAAAGAATGCTCAACATCATTAATCATTGGAGAAATGCAAATCACAACTACAATGAGATATCATCTCACACCAGTCAGAATGGCCATCATCAAAAAATCTAGAAACAATAAATGCTGGAGAGGGTGTGGAGAAAAGGGAACACTCTTGCACTGCTGGTGGGAATGTGAATTGGTTCAGCCACTGTGGAGAACAGTATGGAGGTTCCTTAAAAAACTACAAATAGAACTACCATATGACCCAGCATTCCCACTACTGGGCATATACCCTGAGAAAACCGAAATTCAAAAAGAGTCATGTACCATAATGTTCATTGCAGCTCTATTTACAATAGCCCAGAGATGGAAACAACCTAAGTGCCCATCATCGGATGAATGGATAAAGAAGATGTGGCACATATATACAGTGGAATATTACTCAGCCATAAAAAGAAACGAAATTGAGCTATTTGTAATGAGGTGGATAGACCTAGAGTCTGTCATACAGAGTGAAGTAAGTCAGAAAGAAAAAGACAAATACCGTATGCTAACACATATATATGGAATTTAAGAAAAAAAAAATGTCATGAAGAACCTAGGGGTAAGGCAGGAATAAAGACACAGACCTCCTAGAGAACGGACTTGAGGTTATGGGGAGGGGGAAGGGTGAGCTGTGACAGGGCGAGAGAGAGTCATGGACATATACACACTAACAAACGTAGTAAGGTAGATAGCTATTGGGAAGCAGCCCCATGGCACAGGGATATTGGCTTGGTGCTTTGTGACAGCCTGGAGGGGTGGGATAGGGAGGGTGGGAGGGAGGGAGACGCAAGAGGGAAGACATATGGGAACATATGTTTATGTATGACTGATTCACTTTGTTATAAAGCAGAAACTAACACACCATTGTAAAGCAATTATACCTCAATAAAGATGTTTAAAAAAAAAAAAAAAAAGACATTACCAACTTACCCTCCAAAAAGGCGACATCAAATTATGTTCTCCAAAGCAGAATGTAATAGTGCCAGATTCCTTATATTCTCCTTCACTGAGTATTAACTGACTTTTTGAATTTTTGACCCTCTGATAGATGAAAAATAGTATCTTGTACTATTAAATAGTGTCATTTTCTTCTTTTCTTTTTCGCTTTTTTCCTGTAATGTGGTTGAGTATATTCTCATGTTTACTAGCCACCGACTGACTAATGGGTACTCTGTCTTTAGTCAGGACAGTTCATGAATTCCTGTTGGTTTTATATATATATGTGTGTGTGTGTGTGTGTGTGTGTGTGTGTGTGTGTGTGTAAACTGGTACACTCCAGGAGTATCACAGATTCTGGGGCCAGAGGTGGGTCACGAATGAATTATATAGAGAAAATAGGCATTCAGATTACTTAAATGACACCTGAATACTTACTATTTCCCAGAGACTATAACGAGAGTTAAAACTATACATAAGACATGGTCCTTGCCCTTAACACATTACTGATAAGGAATTTGGTAATGATTTTTAAAAGTCTTCAAATATTGTAAACATGCGATTTTCATCATGATAACTGACGGCCTTTGGGAAGTTTCGGGGTGGCCTTCAGCAACCAGCATCGTTGTCAGCACTGCCTAAGAGAAATGCATGTGTGTAAACATGTAGGCATCCCGTTTCAAGATGAGGGAAGGGAGGCCCAGAGAAGCAGACCAAGTGGCCCAAGTTTCTGTGGTGAGCTGCATCAGAGCAGCCTGGGCTGCGGCCTCCTGACTCCTTGCAGAGTGCTCCGCTGATTCCATGCATTTCTCGAAGCAACCACTTGAGAAAGGGCAGAGGTGGGCACGGTGGCCAGGGCTGAGGGAGGGAAGGGCCCAGGTTCACGTCTCTGGCCATTGCAGCTTCCCTCCCCCAGCCCACTCCTAAGTCCCCTGCCCACTGCCAGCCCCATGCAGTCCACCAGTAGCCTCCCTAGAGGGCTTCCTGGAGGAATCTCTGGCTGCCACAAATGACTCTGGGAGAGCTGTGGTCAGCTGCTGCTTCTCCGAACGGGGCCCTCGGTTGAGATGCTGGACTGCTCAGGGTAAAGGCGGTGATGATCCTGTCCTCTCTGTGGGCAACTGGAGTCCCGACCATGGCACCGCACTGTGAGGCTGACTGACACACTGGAGGTGGAAGGGAAGAGTCTGACCCTGAGACATCAGGGTCAAGTTGGAGGAACTGGACTTGGGGAAGGAAAGGCTGGGGAGTTTCCACACCTTCTTCACATGTTAGAAACAACCTGGACTTGCAAAGGGGGTCCTGGGGGTAGAAACAGGACCTCAAGGTGGAGGGTCCCAGGAGTAAAACCC
>NW_020838749.1:0-9770 GCF_003676395.1 Aethalodelphis obliquidens
GACAGGAAATGGTGTTTGGTGTGATATGTCATGCTTGGTTCTGTGTCACTTGGACCTGATTCTGATCACTTACACAAAGAAGGGCTGCAACAAGGAAGGAGCACCAGGCAGGTTCTTATCAGATACTTCTTTCTTTTCAGATCATATATACCTGAAAAGTTCAGTGTAAACCAGATTTTGGTAAAACCTATCTTTCAGAGGTCAGGGGAGAGCTCATGGGACTCTGAGAAGTTGATAGAAGGAAACTTCTACTTGTGAATTTTTTTGGACGCCATAAATTCTTTTGTTGTGACTTCACCTCTAATTTATTACACTTGGTAAATTCTTAAAAAAAAAAAAGAACGAAAAGAATTGACTCAATCTACACTACCAACTCTGCAGGGGTAGTGTGAAAGCAGCATAGACAATATGTAAACAAATGAGTGTGGCTGTGTTTCAATAAAACTTTATTTATAAAAACTGGTGGTGGGCCAGATTTGGCCTATGGGTTCTAGTTTGCTGATCCCTGATATAAAGAACTCTTAAAAATTGAGAAACATGGGCCTAAAAACCTCATTTTAAAAATGTGGGAGCAACCTAAATGTCCATTGACAGATGAATGGATAAAGAAGATGTGGTACATATATACAATGGAATACTACTCAGCCATCAAAAAGAATGAGATAATGCCATTTTCAGCAACAGGGATGCAACTAGAGATTATCATACTAAGTGCAGTAAGTCAGAAAGAGAAAGACAAACACCATATGATATCACTTATATATGAAATCTAAAACCTGACACAAATGCATCTACGAAACAGAAACAGACTCACAGACGTAGAAAACAGACTTGTGGTTTCCAAGGGGGATGGAGGGTGGGGGAGGGATGGAGTGGGACGCTGGGGTTAGCATATGCAGCTATTATATATGGAATGGATAAACAATGGAAAAAAATATTTTAAAAAGATTGTATGTATATGTATAACTGAATCACTGCTGTACAGCAGAAATTAACACAACATTGTGAATCAACTATACTTTAATAAAAAACAAATTTAAAAAATGGGAAGACATGAACAGGTAATTCACAAAAAGAAAAAGAGATGTACGATGGCCACCAAATATATTTTTAAAGCTCAAACTTACTTACAATTAGCAAAATGCACATTAAAGTAACACCAAGATGCCATGTCTCATCTATCAGACTGGTAAAAATTAAAAGTGTGACAATATGTTATGTTGGTGAGGCTGTGGGGAAAAAAGCACTCTAGTATATTTCTGTTGGGAACACAAACTGCTTCAATCCTTCTGGCGAGGAATTGGGTAATATCTAACTAGACTACATTTGTTCTTACCTCTTGAGTCAGCAATCCTACATCTAGAAATCCATCTTAAAGATCTCCAACAAAAGGAAGACTATGAATGGATATGGAATGATTTCATACTGTTAAATGAAGAAAGTGAAGCTTTAAAGAGTGTCTAGAAAGAAGGGGATATAAGAAGACATACATGTCCTTGCAAAAGAAATACAGGAGGATACACTTGAAACTAAAGAGCTCACTTACCTACAGGGGATAGGTGGGAAAGGGACAGGATAGTAGGGACAAGGAGATAAGTGACGCTTCTCTGAATATACCTTTTTGTGTAGCTTTGATTCATGAAACCATACTGTTTCACATCCTCCAAAAAAATTAAAATTAACTACAATGTGGGGTGAACCCTAAATGACATATACGCTAACAAATGAACATACCTATATTAAAAATGAATAGTATAACGGCACTGAAGAGGATGGGAAAGGAAAGAAATTAGCCTAAGTATTTCAGTTATCAGTAGAGGGCATAGAAAGACACTGGAGGAGGAAGAGACTTCTCTTCCTAGCTCTGGTGTGCTGCTCTCACCAAGTTCCTGCAGCACCCATGGCTTCTGCAGTGCATCCCTAGGTGGACAGTAGCACCCAGCGGCCATAAGCATGTGGCACATCCCATAAACGTCTTCCCCCGTCATCCCAGAGGGCAGACTTCCATCAAGCCCTGCCAACCAGCTCAGCAAACTTCTCTGCCATCCAATGGGTCTTGGTCGTGCCCTTTCCAATTAGATCAGATTCTAAGCCGGGGTGGAGAGATGGAGAGTGGCCTCTTTCTCAGGTGCTTTATCTCAGCACTAGGGATAAAGGCTACTCCCTATATTTGCTATTCTTTGGAGTGCTCTTTACCTCTTAGTAGCCAATCTCCCATTCCTCCAATTCCCTGTTATAGTTAATTACTTATATTAAACATGCTCTCTTCAAACTCCTGTGTGATTTCTGTCTCTTGATTGGGCTCTAAGAATATACTAGGTAACACTGGAGTGTTCTGCCTAGTCAGTGAGCACATTTAGTGCCCAGATCCTGTTTCTCAATACCATTCTCCAATAAAAGGAGTTAGGGCTTCTTGGAGAAGTGCTTGAGTCCAGGGCTGGAGCAGGGAAACTACAAGATGAACCTGAAACATCTTGTGGTGCCAAAAAGTAAGAACGTACTCAAAAAAGGCAGGGCATGTCAAAAAGATACAGAAGCCAACCCAGAGGAGCTCCTAATGGCCAAAGCTAGAGATCTGAGCAACAAAACATAAACAATAGTGTTGGATTATAACCCATGAAATAAAAATGAATATCCATAAGTCCATACTGATATAAATACATGATTGAATAAATTAATAAATGGGAGAGATGAGACAGATAACTTGGAGAATTTCAAATAATGTGTGTAGATATTTCCCCGTCCAGGAGGTAGTGGTTAACATCCTCTCCCCATCCCTGGGTGTGCTTAGTGACTTGCTTCCTAAGACTGGAGTATAGAAAGGGGGTGGGGAGTATCTTTATAGTGGAGAAAGCTGGCAAACCTCTGCCAAGGGAGTGATCAAGGTTAACATTATTGGGGATAAGTCAGGTTGATAGCATGTACCCCTGATATGAAGTGATGAGAATGGTACTTCACTTCTGTGGTATTCTTCCCAAAATCTCAAACCCTAGTCTGGTAATGAGAAAAATGTCAGATAAGACCAACTGAAGAATGTTGTATCAATCACTTGACCAGTACTCCTAGAAACTGTCAAGGTCATCACAAACAAGGAAAGTTTGAGAAACTCACCGTCTAGGGGATGCCAAAGAGACATGATGAATAAATGTAATGTGGTGTCCTGGATGAGATCCTGCAACAGAAAAAAAAAAACATTAGTTTAAAACCAAAGAAATGCAAATAAAGTGTGTAGTTTAGTTAACAGTAATGTACCAATGTTGGTTCCTTAGTTGTGACAAACATACCATAGCAATGTAGGATGTTAACGATAGGGAAAACTATCTTTGAGACTTTTCTATAAATCGAAAGCTATTGTAGATTTTTTAAAGTTTATTTAAACAATAAAAAAAAAGGACACAGGAGCCAACCTGAAGGAGCTCCCAATGGCCACAGCTGGGACAATGTGAGCAACACAATAAATAATGCTAGTTCAGTAGCTCCCCCCTTATCCATGGGGGATATGTTCCAAGATCCCCAATGGATGCCTGAAACCACATATTGTACCGAACCTCATACATACTATTTTTCCCTATACACATACATACCTATGATAAAGTTTAATTTATAAGTTAGGCACAGTAGAGAATAGCCAAACTGCCAGCATCACTACTCCTGCACTTTGGGGCCATTATTAAGTAAAATAATGGTTACTTGAACACAATCACTGCTATATTGCAACAAACGGGTGGGATACACTGGATGAAGGGATGATTCACAGCCCCAGGCAGGACGAAGCGGGATGGCGGGAGATTGAATCACACCACTCAGAATGGCACACAATTTTAAAACTTATAAATTGTTGGTTTCTGGAATTTTCCATTTAATATTTTTGGACCACATTTGACCATGGGTAACTGAAACTGTGGAAAACTAAACTGCGGATAAGGAGGGGCTACTGTATTGGAGGATAACCCAGAGAATAAAATAAATATCCATGAGTCCATACTGATATAAATTAAAAAGTGAATAAAAAGACAATAAATAAGTGAGAGGGGAGGGACAGCTCTTTCTTAGAGAATAATCCCAATTAATAAATGTAGAAGGAATGAAGGAAATACAAAACCACTATTGGGCAAACACCACGGTAATAATTGTTGTAGGCAAGATCCACTGATAAATGCTAAAATTAGTGGGCAAAAGATTGAATAGCAACAGAATATTCGCATAGTCTCAAAGTATCTTCCCCAAGGTATTTATTAAGTACAATGCGAAAAATAGAAACTTTACAATGGAGAAACCAGCAGATATTACCTTAACCAAATGATCAAGTTTAACATCGACATCACGTACCTCCTCAAGAAGTGCACTGAGGACATTTCTGTGGCATTCTTGCTAAAATGCAAAACCACAATCTAATCATGAGAAAATAACAGACAAACCTAAGTTGAGAGACATTCTACAAAATACCTGAACTGTACTTTTCAAAAGTGTCAAGGTCATTAAAGACAAGGATAGACGGAGGAACAGTCAAAGTTTGGAGAAGATCTTGAAACAAAAAGAACACTAGTGGGAAAAATGGTGAAATTTGAATTAGGTCTATAGCTTATTTAACAGTATTGTGCTGGGGGAAAGCAGCTCTGGTGGGGATCAACTGAGCATGTGCACAGAGCCAGTGAGGACTGAAGGGCCTGTGCGGGGCATCAGGGGGTAGCGTCTCCCTGACTGGGGCCGGTGGTCACCCCGACCCAGACCTCGCTCGCAGACACCCTGCAGGGAGCTGCCTCCCCCTCCTCTAGGCTGTGGGGCTGACCCTCCCATCTCACCTTTCTTCCATCGGCTGCACCACATTTTCCACTGAAACAGGAAGGGCTCTGGATGTGGGACACCAGCCACGTGGTGCTCATGCAGCAGGAAGATGGTGACCTGTCTCAGGGACACCAAGTCTGGAACTTGCCTCTGCCCTGAGGCCCTGGTGATCAATATCAGGTACCTCATTTAATTTTCACTGCAACCTTGTCAGCTACCTGACAATGATCATCATTTGGACCATTTGACAGTAGAAGCAGCGGAAGCACAGTGAGGTGAAGTCGGTTGCCCAAGGTCACACTGCTAGCAAGTAGAAGGACCAGGAAATACTTAAGCCAAGTTCAGCTGACTCCAAAGTGCCCATACTCAGTCACTCTGCGATTCTTTTTTTTTTTTTTTTTTTTTTTGGCCGTGCCACGCGGCATGTGGGATCTTCCCCAACCAGGGATCAAACCCATGCCCCCTACATTGGGAGCGCGGAGTCTTAACCACTGGACCACCAGGGAAGTCCCTGTCACTCTGCGATTCTGAACCCCATGCAGGGTTGGCTCCCAATAAACAATATTCCTATTTTCCATTGTCTTCAAAGTGCTCAGGCTGAGGGGAGACAACATCTTGTGTGCATAAACTGAGCTTCTGCATGTTTCAGTGCACATCCAGGGCAACCTACCTGGTCCTCCCTCTTCTGACAGAGATGAAAACTCAAACTCACCCTCCCCACCCACTTCTTAGACACTGAAAACCAGGTGTGCACCAGGTCCTCCAGTGATTGATGAACT
Source organism: Aethalodelphis obliquidens (assembly GCF_003676395.1). Taxonomy (NCBI): domain Eukaryota; kingdom Metazoa; phylum Chordata; class Mammalia; order Artiodactyla; family Delphinidae; genus Aethalodelphis; species Aethalodelphis obliquidens. The sequence continues at coordinate 5,565 of NW_020838749.1, forward strand.
CAGGAAAGTTGATCTCTGGTCACGTGAGGTCCCAAATCCCTGGGACCATGCCCCTGATTCCTCTGGCTGCCCATCATTTACTGACCAGCAGAAGCCACCTATGGTTGGACTACAGGGACTGCCAGAGGATACTTCAAAGTCCCCCGGTCACTGGCATGGCCCATGCTCCTCATATCATTAATCCATGATGACCACAGGAACCTTGAATAATGCCCAACACGGGCACACCAGTGCCACACCCCCAGCAGGCTTCCAATCATCCGTCTTCCCAGACTGCCAGTTACTGACCCGCATAGTTTCCAAAACTGACTTATGGAGCAGCTAAACGCTGACCATTCCTGAAAGATGTTATGGCTTTCATTCCAGAAGTCCCTCACAAAGCCACTGACCCTCCGGTCCCTAATTGCCTGGCTCTACATCCCCATAAACTTAGTGGCCTAAAAAAGCACACATTTATTATCTCATAGTTTATATGAGTCTGGAATCTGGGCACAGCTTAGCTTGGTCCTCTGTTTTAGGGTCTCTCATGAGGCTGCATTCAAGGTCTCAGCTAGGCTTGGGGCCTCATCTGATGGCTCAACCGGGGAAGGATCCGCTTCCAAGTTCACTTATATGGTTGTTTACAGGATTCAGTTCATGTGGGCTGTTGGACTGAGAGCCTCAGTTTCATACCGACTGTTGGTGAAAGGCCACCCTCAGTTCCCTGCTATACGGGCCTCCCCAACATGGCAAGTTGGTTCACTAAATCCAACAAGGGGGACAGCCTGTTAGCAAGACAGAAGCTACAATCTCTTGTAATCTAATCACGAAGGTGGCATCTCCTCAGTGTTAAAGGTATGCTATTGATTAGAAGCAAGTTACTCAAATGGAGGGAATTACACAAGGCCATGAATACCAGGAGGCAAGGATCATTGGGAGCCATTTTAGAAGCTGCTTCCCATAGACCATGGAGAAATAAACAGCTTCAGACATTAAATAATATGAACACTATTCTACCAATTTACTCTATTTGAGGAAAACACTAAAGGAAGCATTCTAAATAAATGAATACTAAACCAGAAGATAGATCTCAAAATAACAGAGCAAGACAATGGTTAGCAATGACCGTTGTGGTAAAATACACACCCTCAAGTACACATTCATATAGCTATAGTTAAATTATGACAAATAAAGTGACTGGGGACTTTGAATAAAAATGTTAAGTAAGTTTTCTTGAAGCAGAATTGACTTAACCTAAGAAAAATATAGTCTTCATAAAAGCAGTTTAAATGTTTCTAGAAAAATCCGGAAATAATACTGTTCACCTTGCTGAGGCAAATAGGGAGGATAGAGCATCTTTCTCTACCAAGAAAGGTTAATTATATTCTGATCAAATAATAGAAAAAACATAAATCATGCCTGTTAGAGAGGACCAAATATATAACTGGACAATTAGTAAACATAAAAATTACCAAACTAATGAGGTATGGGGGGGACAAAACTGAACAGAAATGTCATAAAGGTGTTAGGAAGAAGAAGAGAATGAAAGTTATATTTAGGAAGTAGTAAAACTGATAATAAGGATAATATAATACAAAAAAATAAGGTTATCATCATTATACAAATTTAAATGGACTGAATCTCAACACACAAATGTGGGATTAGAGCAAAAAATACTCTTATATGCAGTTAAAAGAAGTATATCTTAAACAAAGAGACAAATGCAAAATAAAGGTTTAGCCAAAGACACACCAGATTAGTGGCAGCAAAATAAAAGCAGCAGTGATGATGTACTTACCAAAGTAAATTCAAGGTCAAAAGGACTCAACAAGCAAAACAAAGAAAACACATAGTGGCATTGTGAAAAATGGCCAAAGATATATACTTTAGGATCCCCCCACCCACCTGCCAAAAACAGAACTATAAGGAGAAATTTGTTTTAAAATATAACATTTATTCTATCTTTTGATAATATAACAGATGGAGTAGACAAAAAGACAAAAAATCAGAGTAAAGAAATGTTAATCCTCAAACTAGATTGAAAAGTCCTAATGAGTAATCTGTACCTAACCGAGAATATAGTTTCTTCTCTTATATCCATGAAAGTTTTACAAAATTCAATTGAGTAATCTGGCCCACAGAGAAAATCTTGAGTAATGTTTACAAGTTCAGATTCAACAGGCTACATTCTCTGATCACAGTAAAACCATAATTACAAAGAAAGAAAGAAAAGATAACCAAACTACTTTAACCAGTTAGAAACTAAGAAACGTTCCTCAATAGCTAGGATCAAAGTGAGAAATCAATTCTGAAGTTGCACCTTTCACACCAGAGTTTATGAGACACAGCTACATTTAGAAAAAAGTGTAGAGTCTCAAATCCTTTACTATTAAAAAAAAGACTGGGAAACCAAAAAATAACCGTTAGGAATTTGACTCAAGAAGGTAGAAAAAGAACAAAATGAAGCAAACACATAGAAAAATGAAACACAAAACAAAAAAATCAAGGTGGCAGTTAATAAAAGCTTAAGTACATAAAGCTTAAGTATATAGTAAAAGCTTAAGTACATAAATATAAATTTAGGGAGTATAAATAAAACAAAAAGGTAAGCCTTTCTAATAATTGACTATATGGCTCAGCTCCTGGAAAATCTGATGAAGTTTAAAAGAAAAAAAATACAATACTAGTAATAAAAAAGGAGATATTGCACCAGATACGTAGTGCATTAGAGAACTAATATACTAGTTATCGTGGAATATGAGATATAAGTCTAGAGCAACATACTTAAACATTTAGGTGAAATATGTGAGTCCCCGAGTAAAAATGTAACAGTGAAAATTAATGAAAATATCCCTAAGGGGCCCGTGAATATAAAAAGAATAGGAAGAGTAGTTCAAGTCCATCATTTGAGACATACCAGTACCCACAGGCAGCACTGCTTGACACACCTCTACTGGCACAGGAGGCCTGGCTGGGGCTGGCAAAGGCAGATGTGGCAGAGGTCCCAGTCCTCTTCCGGCAACCCTATAGGCTTGAAATGGGCAGAGCCAGCTGGAAAGGGCAGACCCAGGGCAGGGTAGTGGGAGGAGGAGGACAGGACAGGATGGGCAGGTTTGTGGGGGAGACAGATAGACCAGGACTGGACTGGCAGGGGCCAAGGCTGACAGAAAAGGCCGGGACCTCGTGGTATGGTAAAGGGTGGAACAAGGTGAGTGGGGGCAGGGACATAATTGCTATGACACCCTGAACTCTCCTCAGTGTCCCAAAGTGGAATCACCAAGGAGGACTATCCCACACTCACCTATTCCCTCCATTGCAACGTTTCCCCAGCACCTCTGGCCTGGGGAATATTAACAATTATACAGAAGTTGGTCAAGGGACACTGATCAGGTGCCAACTACATATTTGATGGACTGGGATGGGGGACTTAGGAGAACAAGAGTCACTGGCATTCCCTTCATAAGATCACATCTCCGTTGACAGAAGAGGATGCACCGAGCACAGTGGGCATCACAGGCACCCCCAAACGTGCACTGTAGCCCACCCCCCAAGTAAAGCTGCACTGTCACCCACCACCACTGGAGGTTCGGAATTGGGTTTGTGGCCAGAGAGAACGGCTTAGGGGCCACCAGAGGATATTAAAATCTCTTGTTCTAAAGTTTTTAAACAAAACTCTGGATGGTGGGAGATGAGGGCAGGGCAGATCTCCTGGCCCAGATTCAGGAAAGAAAGAGACGGAGGATACAGGAACGGACAGAAAGAGGGGGATTTTGAGGACCACCCCACCTCAAGGAGGCGTAGACCGAGACAGGAGACTAAATGGGGAACAGAGAAGCGCAGAGAAACTCTGAGATGCCCTGAGAAGGATGTTAGAGGAACAGGTGTGTGAGGAATTCGCAGAGTGTCTCCCTTGCACAGGGTGTTGAGTACAGGACCTCAGCTGAGCAGAGCTCAGCTGTCTACTCTGGAGCGTAGGTCAGTGGTGAGCGGGTCATGCTGGGTTGTCTGATGAAGCATCAGGGCCAGCAGCCCTGCCCGATTCTTCATGGCTGTGCGCACCTTGTGCTCCTGCTCAACCAGCTCTTCCAGCTTGAGCAACTGTGGGGGGCAAGCATGAGAAGGGCCTTCTAGGATTCCATCCCGCCCCTCGGCCCCACTCAGCCTTGTAACGTACCATGCGCACGCGCTCTAGGTCCACCTCGGCACGTCTCAGCTTCTCCCAGCAGT
>NW_020838750.1:0-9768 GCF_003676395.1 Aethalodelphis obliquidens
CCCTCCCTATCCCACCCCTCCAGGCGGTCACAAAGCATGGAGCTGATCTCCCTGTGCTATGCAGCTGCTTCCCACTAGCTATCGGTTTTACATTTGGTAGTGTATATATGTCCATGCCACTCTCTCACTTTGTCACAGCTTACCCTTCCCCCTCCCCATGTCCTCAAGTCCATTCTCTAGTAGGTCTGTGTCTTTATTCCTGTCTTGCCCCTAGGTTCTTCATGACCTTTTTTTTTTTTTTCTTAGATTCCATTTATATGTGTTAGCATACGGTATTTGTCTTACTCTTTTTGACTTACTTCACTCTGTATGACAGACTCTAGGTCCATCCTCCTCACTACAAATAACTCAATTTCGTTTCTTTTTATGGCTGAGTAATAGTCCATTGTATATATGTGCCACATCTTCTTTATTCATTCATCTGTTGATGGACACTTAGGTTGCTTCCATGTCCTGGCTATTGTAAATAGAGCTGCAATGAACACACAATACTATCTCATTTGTTCTTCGTAATGGTCTAAGAGGGAGGAGAAAAAGTGTTCTCTTAGATCAGGCATACAAGAAGCTCAAGGTCCAGTAACGAAATCATTTCTATAGGCTCATGCTGCTGGTAAATGGTAGGCCTTACATGAGCATCTGGATCTTCCAACATGGAAGCCAGCGTTCCTTCCAGTACATAATGCTGTGTCTCACTACACTATGTTGCTACTTTGAATGCAAAATGTTACATAGCATTGGACTCTTTTTTCACACAGCACTCACCCTGAGAGAAACTGTAGCAACCTGTGCAGAGAGGCCCTGACCCCCTGGGGAGGTGGCTTGACCAGATTTGGAGAGTAAGCAGTCACTGGGCAACCGCCTGGTGAATCAATTGGCAATGGGGGGAGGGGGTACAGCAGAGGTCCTTGTAGATTTCAACATAGGAAACAAAACTCCGAAATGGAAACGAAACAAAAAGATGAGTGTAAGAGTTTACATAGATTAGTTTATATATGTATCTCGGTCTCTGGTTTCATTTGAGGATTTCTTAGTTTTGTTTCCTTAGCTAAGAGTTTTGAAGCCTTTACAATGAATGTTATGTTTTAGACTGTATGTACAAAAATAAAGCTCAGAAAAGTAGAATGACCTATTCAAAGGAATAGAATAAAAAATATCCTTAAAAAAATAGCTCGGGCTTCCCTGGTGGCGCAGTGGTTGAGAGTCTGCCTGCCGATGCAGGGGACACGGGTTCGTGCCCCGGTCCGGGAAGATTCCACGTGCCGCGGAGCGGCTGGGCGCGTGAGCTATGGCCGCTGGGCCTGCGCGTCCGGAGCCTGTTCTCTGCAACAGGTGAGGCCACAACAGTGAGAGGCCCAAGTACCGCCAAAAAAACATAGCTCGTGGGGGTTGATCGTGACTTTTGTGTCAGGTCCCTGCTAAACTCTTTGCATTAATGATTTCATTGAATCAATGTAACAACATAGGTGATAGATTGTATCATGATTCCTATCTTATGGACGGAGAAACTGCAGCTCCAAGAGCATAAGTAAGAGTAAAAAATTAAATTAAATTAAATTTAAAAACCTCTCTGAATCAAAGTTCAACATGCCCTTTTTAGTGGAGACACTTTTGGAAGGAAATGTAGCTAGACATTTTAGTTAATTTAGTATTAAACACCAAATATATTGCCAAAGTATAGCAGCCTGCTCAGTTCTAGTGCCTGTCTTATTTGCACTGTTTTTACCAGGATAAAAATCTTAAGAAGTGTTAATAAAGATACATTTTTACATTTATAAGAACTTTGTTTTTTCAAAGTTCAGATGTGAGACTTCTTAAGTAATTAGATAACTTGATCAGATAAAACTTCTATTTCCTTGAATTGCCTAGGTTAGAATTTCCCAAGGTGTGCTTTTATAAAACTAAAGGTAATAATTGATAGTATATGCGTGGTAAGGGGTTGCAAGGTGAGATAACTTTGGAAAATACTGTTCTAAGTAAATAAATTTCTGCAGGACTTCTTTGAGCCTATACATTGTGAGCCTGTATGTATTTTAAAGAGAAAGATATAATAGGCAGTATTTCCCTCACTTATTGGTTTTATATGGAACTCTTTATGGAACTCTCATCTTAGAACATAACTTCTGGGATTAGTGTTTTATGAAACATACTTCTGAAAAAAACGCTAAGCTAACATTTGGGAAGAATGTTTAATGAGGTGGTACTATGTCAAATTACACTGAGAAGTGAGGACCAGAAAATAATATACAGTATTATTCCAATGTTATAAAATAAGAAAGTGAAAAACAGAAACAAAGCCAGAAAGACTGGAGGGAATAAAAACATCAAAAAGTTAACTGGCTAATGAATAAATCTATTAACACCAAAATATATATCCAAATATATGTGTTACCACAGTGTCCTTGTGCTGCTTGTAGCTAATGAGCCTAGTGTTTGGGAAACCTAATTCAGAAGAAATTTTAAGATCTGGGTGTGGCATATGCTCTTGTCAGTAACTCACTTCAACAAGTCAGGTTGATCGTTTGTTTACTATTTCTGCAACTTTAAAGATGGCAGATGTGGTTCACTTCCTCCTGTCACCAGGATTTTGTGAGGACTCGAGAAATAACACAATATATTCTCTTCTAATGGGTCACGTGGTGGCGCGGTGCTGCTGATGTGTCCCTAGCTGTGTCCTGAGGCTAAGCTGATTTCCTTGCCTTCAGGGTGCTCTCACTCCTGTGAGCGAGTACCTAGAAAAGTCTCGTAAGGAGGCACTTATGAGGCACTTGACCTCGCTTGACTTGCCTGGGAAATGACTGATGAGCACGTTTCAGGCACCACTCAGCCCGTGACTCCTTCAGTTTTCCGCCCACGTTGTCCTGTGGCAATCAGGATTGCTGCGTCTCCAGGGACCTCCTCATCGATCGCCGCCTTGAATAGTCATCTGGCTTCTCCCAGCCTCCTCTGCTCTTCTCCTGGCCCTTCTGCCTCTGCTGTCTTCTAGATGTTGGTGTTCCCCACTGTTCCATCCCCAGCCCCTTCTCCTCATTCCATGAATCATTCTTCACACCCATAACCACACTCCTCAGGTTTGAAACCATTCACCTGCCCTTCGCATCTCTGGAAGAGAGGAGGAACCGGACCCGGAGTGCTTATCTCGGCAATCGGCACAACGTTACTCAAACTGTCATAAAGAAGAATACATGTAGTGAAAGTAAAAGTTTTATTTCGCTAATATTACGTTTCAGATGAGTATAGCAGTAAGTTCCTTCCTTGGGTCATAGGAGCAAAGGCAGTTCACGCAGTCTCTCTCTTGAATGCCTTCCTCCCTGTCAACGTTTCTTTGTCCATCACCCACTGGTAACTTTGACTTCAACCTTTCAACATAAATTTCGACTTCATTAAACAGCTTTTTTTCTTGTTCCTCTAAGTTTCATCCCTTCACCCCTCACGTACCATTTATACCATACTGATCTGTGTAACACTCAAGTAGTATGTTTCATATGCTCAAGACTGTAGGGCACCTAAAGGTTCCTACATTTCCCTCTCTCCTCCCTCTTGTTTATGTCCTTCTGCGCCTTACATTGGACCCACACGTAGGCTACAGACAGTGTCTATCAGTAAGTGCCAGTCACTGGATTAAATAAGGCAACAGTAATTTAAGGGGCTTCCCTGGCGGCGCAGTGGTTAAGAATCCGCCTGCCAATGCAGGGGACACGGGTTTGAGCCCTGGTCCGGGAGGATCCCACATGCCGCGGAGCAACTAAGCCCGTGCGCCACAACTACTGAGCCTGTGCTCTATAGCCCCCAAGCCACAACTACTGAGCCCATGAACCACAACTACTGAAGCCCGTGCACCTAGAGCCGGTGCTCAGTGACGAGAAGCCACCGCAATGAGAAGCCCACGCACGGCAACAAAGAGTAGCCCCCGCTCGCCGCAACTAGAGAAAGCCCGCACGCAGCAACAAAGACCCAACACAGCCAAAAATAAATAAATAAGTATATTAAAAAAACAGTAATTTAACAAAATCCAGTTTAGATAAATACTACCAAATACATATTTATTTTTTATATTTATTTATATAAATACATATATATATTTATTATGAGCCTCCGGACGCGCAGGCTCAGCGGCCATGGCCCACGGGCCCAGCCGCTCCGCGGCATGTGGGATCTTCCCGGACCGGGTCACGAACCCGTGTCCCCTGCATCGGCAGGCGGACTCTCAACCACTGCGCCACCAGGGAAGCCCCCGTTGCAGCATATTTAATGGGGGTCACAGAAGCAATATCTGAACTGCTGATTTCTCTACAGAGTTGATTTATGCATGGAATTCTGTACATACTATTTAAGAACTATGTTTTGTATAAAATAAAAACAGTTCAGAATATATCCAGAAACAGTCTGCCTCTACCTTAAAAGAATAAAAGGCGAGGGCTTCCCTGGTGGCGCAGTGGTTAAGAATCCGCCTGCCAATGCAGGGAACACGGGTCCGAGCCCTGCTCCGGGAAGATCCCACATGCCGCAGAGCAACTAAGCCCGTGCACCACAACTACTGAGCCTGCGCTCTAGAGCCCGTGAGCCATGGCCACTGAGCCTGCGCGTCCGGAGCCTGTGCTCCGCAACGGGAGAGGCCACAACAGTGAGAGGCCCGCGTACCGCAAAAAAAAAAAAAAAAAAAAAAAGCTGCAACGCAATTTCAACATTTACTTTCTAGCATACAACACATCATAAAGGGCTCCCAGTTTTTATTTTCCTAAATGTTATTTTGGAAGAATTATTTGATGCCATTTCTTTATAGCTTATTATGAAAATAAAAAGAAAGTGAAGGAAAATGATTACTGCAGGCGAAGATGTATTTAGTACTTTTGCACAATGCTCTCAATCAGAGCACTGTATCATTTTTTTTAATGTTGAGATCATTGTGCATCACACGTTCTTGAAGAGATTAACTGCACATTTCCCAAGTAAATACAAGCGCAGTATCTTACTTTATTCTTAGCTCTGTGAGGCTACAGGGATCATGTCTTGTTTATCATTGTTCTTCTGCACAAACGGCTTTGCCTAGCTGTCTGTAACCATCCAGGAAATATTTGTTGAATGCTTGAAGGAGGGAAGAATCTGGACTCCTGCTACCCAAACTGGTATCAAGATTTATTATTATTATTTTTAATCTTTTGGCCCATCAATGAGAGTTTATCTTCTCTGGAATTCTTCTCTGAGAGTTTAACCTCAGAGGAAGTCGGTCCTGAAGTTAATCCATTTACATGATTCTTTGCTGTCAGCAAACAAATATGCCCACGTCTCTCCCACCCTCAGAAACAACGCAATCGGTGGCCCGACACGTCCCGCTTTCCTTCTCTCTGCCTCCTGCCCCGATTGCCAAGCCTCTCTCTCGGCTCACTCCCAGTTCATGCCTCACTTCACTTTATCATCTGGTTTCTGGGGCTCCACTCTGGAGTCAGATCCCAGGGATTCTGGTCTCAGCGTTGCCTCTCACCAGCTTTGAGAGGCAGAACTTGCAACCTCTCTTAACAGGAGGCACCTCATAGATGTTGAAAATTAAGTGAGATGATGCATTTAAAATGTACTTCAGGGCTTCCCTGGTGGCGCAGTGGTTGAGAGTCCGCCTGTCGGTGCAGGGGACACGGGTTCGTGCCCCGGTCCGGGAAGATCCCACGTGCCGCGGAGCGGCTGGGCCCGTGAGCCATGGACGCTGAGCCTGCGCGTCTGGAGCCTGTGCTCCGCAACGGGAAAGGCCACAGCAGTGGGAGGCCCGCGAACCACAAAAAAAAAAAAAAAAAAAAAGTACTTCTGCGCTGCCTGGCACATAGTAAATGTTCGATGAGTGGTAGTTACCGTGCTTGCTGATTGAGCACTCTAATAGGAGTTCAGAGATGAGAAAGATTGACGAAGGCTTAAAAATTAGTTTGAATTCACCTAACTACCAACTCATTCTTCAGATTAGGAAATTAGAACCCAGAGAAGTGACGCCGTCAGAATTTCATGAAGGAAGATCACTGAGTTGCATTTTGAAGGATAACAGCAGTAGCTTACATCCATTGAATGTTTACTGTGGACCGGAGACCGTATGAATGCTTGACATGGATTGTTTCACTTGATCTTCAAAACATGCCTGTGAAGTAGCATTTCAGTAGCTAGAAGTAGATGGTCTGAAGCTGGACAGGGAGAACAGACAGAAAGGAATAAAGAAAAAACCTGGAGACAGGAAAGACTTGGCCGATTTCTAAAGCTGGTGATGAGATGTAAAATCCAGAGTGAAGAGCTTTTTTGTCTTACGCAGTAAGGAGAAATGATGTTGGAGAGAGTGAGGCAAAACTATAAGGCCTCGACAGCCATGCCAAAAAATAAACAAAAAACTGGCTCTACCTAATGAGCAAGATGAATCAGTGAGCTGGGGAAGGGAGGATACAGATGGAAGTGGGGCTTCAGGTTCACTGATTTGGGGGCCTGCACTGCACCGTGAATGCCTGAAGGGCAGTCTGTTCTGTATCTTCATATCCCCAGGGATCCACAGCCTCAACAAGCCACCGTTGGTTCCCAGCAGCCACCGTTAGGAGAGCATTAGCCCCGTTGCCTATAAAGTAGGAGTTTCATCGAGGCTTATTGAAGGAAGGAGCGAAATCAAGGAGACTTGGACTTGGAGGTTGTTTCTAGGTGGGACGTGATGAAAGCTGAGGTGATGGTGAAGACAGTGGGAAAGGAAATAAGGAGGCAAATCCTAGAAACAATTTCAAAGAGCATTTAATGGGACTTGGGCACATACTGGGCATAAACTAATATCTAGAGCTGCATTTCAGGTTTATCATCTATAGCAAAGTGCAGCGTCAGCGCTCTAGCATTTGACATATTCTCGTTGTTTAAGCAGACGTTTTGTATGTGAGATCAATCGCAATGAATCACGTTGCAAGGTGATGATCTTATGAGCGATTATTATTACCGTTAAAACGTATGTCTCTTTCCTTTCTACTCCTTCTCCCTCCACCCAGGTTCTTGCCAGTTTTATCTTATACCTGTGTTGTTATCATCTCCTACTGAACCCTGGCCAAGTCCACCTTCTCATCTCCACACACACCTGGCAGTAGCCTCCGCCCCGCTGTCTGTCCATAGAGTTGCCCTCTCCCATGAAGACCTTTTCCTCTACCATTTCACTCCCGTTACCAGTTGGAATATTAGCCATCCTTCAGAACCGAATCACACGCTATCTTCCCCATAATGTCTGATCAACCCACCTGGAACTGACTGCCTTCTTTCTGAACTCCCAGAGCACTGCAGGCCACCATCCTGCCTGGTCATGGTCATTTTGTTAACGGGGTGACCCCTTAGCAGGATCTTATTTGTATCCCCGCCATGATGGTACTGTGTGTTGCCTACTTATTCAATAAAGATTTGTGGCGTGAATCAAAACTGTTTTAAATACTGCAAGTCCCTTCCCAACCCAAAGCTTCCCTTTGGGGAAAGGCTAGTACATACAGCTTTACATTAGTATGTATCTTTTGCAACATGGCGAATGTCATCTCATTCTTGTTGTGGGTACTTAGAAAAAAAGGGAAGTTTGAGTTGGGAATAGAAAAAGTGAAAGGCAGTGCAAGATTAGCCATTTTTGCAAGGGACCTTTGGGTTGGATAAAGGATGCTGAGGAAAATTAAACCAGAGCCTTTATTGCTGCACTCCTGCCCCATAGGAGGGAGGGAAGTGAACTGAATGTAAGAGGCTTGGGACTCCAGCCTGTGGGTCTTTGGGAAGCAAGACCTACAAGTCAAAAATCCAGGGCATTGAGCTGGATGGGGACCGGTGGCAGAAAGAAAATGTCTCTCGGCAGGCAGATCACCTGCAAAAGGCAAGCTGAATTGGAAAGCATGTCTCTGAACCTGCCATGGAGGGTGAGCCTAGAATTTCTAGAGAACAGGAAATTAGTCGTATAGTGCCCATTATTACTTGTGTAGGATATGGAGAATGTTATCAATAGGCTCTTATTTTAATGAAAGTTATATATATATATATATATATATTCACTTTCTTGGTGGTTCACTCATGACTTAAGACTCTATTTTAGTTCTTAGGTTCCTCAATCAACCGAATTCTACTACTAGGATTTTCAGAAATCTAATATAGTAGGCTGGCGAGGACTACTGTACTAATATCCAGCCAGTATTTTCGGAACTGTTCAACCTGGCTAATTAAGAGTCATGGTCCACGGTGCGGTGAGGATCCCAGAATGTGACACGCCCACTCAGGGCTCTGGGTTTTCCCACGTGCTGCTCCCCTGGCCCAAGATACCTTTCTCCTCTTCATTTTTGCAACCTTGGCCCATACTTACCCTACACCCCGATATCATCTCCTCCAAAAAGCCTTTCCTGAATGCTTTCATTAGAGCCACTCACTCCCCACGGATTGGGTGCCACTTCTGCCTGGTTCCAAATAGCCTGAGCTCTCGCCCTCACACTTACCCCAGGTGTGGCAGTTGCCATCCGCCGGTCCTGCTCCCACCATGTAATCTCCTCCGGGAGTCCTGTGGGTGCTGAGTAATTAGCAGCATACTTAGAGGGCCGTGAAGTCTCAAAAAATATTTGCTCACTGAATGAATAAATGCATCGTCTTAGTATAGGACATGTAGATGAATGTCCATCTGCTGCATGGGAGGTGAGCTGTCAGTATTAGAGTTTGAGGATAATTTTGGCGACCTGCAATCCGTTTTCTCCCCACCCCAGAGGGTGGTAGCGAAGCCAGCCTGAAAGATAGCACTTTGTTTCTGTGCCTTAAGCCAATAACAGTTCCCATCCAATTCAGTATTTAAGAATAGTGATCATTTTTACTAGGTATCCCCCGGGGAGAAAAGTGGAGATACAGGACATTTTTGTATCTTGGCAAGTATTTGAAAATTTGCTGTCAAACCTATTAAAACCACCGCAACAGTCTTCCGGATTTTTAAAATATTCTACTGCAAAGAGCTCTCTAGATACTCATTTTCGTGTGTAATATAAGCCACATGGTAGCCATCACATCTACCTAAATCTCTTCTAACAATACATCTTTTCCTCTTTTTTTAAGTCTTCTTTTTTTGGTTTGACAGGAGGATTATAGTTCTTCATATAATTCAATTGTATAAAGTTTTTCAGAGGACAAATGATAAGTGTCAACCCATGGCTATGTTGAAGCAGCATTTTCTTCCAGTGTAGAAAAACCATCCGGCTCTCAAATTTTGAAGTGTCTTGCTTTAAAAAAATTTTCCCTGAAGGTTACGGTGTCCAATAATAATTATTCTCTTTGCTTCGATGACAATAAAAGAGTGCGGGTCGATAAAATGCAGGATGAAAAAAAAAACCCCACCAAAGCCCTACTTTGGAGCAACGTAGGACGCCTCCTGTTTACACGGAGCGCAATGATGGGAACTGACACAGGATCCACGCGGAGCCCATCAAATACAATCCAGAGTTTCGTTAGACGTAAAGATAATGGCTGGTAAAAGTTCCGGCAAAGTAGCATCCTGCCGCGAATGCCGTCTGCATTTTCGTCATAAGACCTGAAGCGCCGCGCCGGCCCGGGCTGGGGGCGCCCGCTCTCCCACTGCCGGGCCGGGCCGCCGGGCAGTGACAGGTGCCCGGGCCGCCGCCGCCGCCGCCGCCGCCGCCGCCGCGCCGCGCCGAAAGCCGGCGCGCGAGGGGCGGTCGCTTCCCTGCACCCTCGCCTGTCAGCCAACGGCGCCGGGCGGGAGCGAGCGCGGGCGGCGGGTAGCGGGCGCGCAGGGCGGGGAGGTCGGCCGTGGCC
>NW_020838751.1:0-9750 GCF_003676395.1 Aethalodelphis obliquidens
CATCTTCCTGGCAAAAGTCTTAACTTATTCAGAGGTCAAACTTCAGATCTCCTTATTACTAGCTGCCCGGGGAGTCCCCTGAATCAAAGTAGGGCTTATGAAGATGGACCTTGCATTTGAGCGTGCACTTAAAATACCCAACAGGCTGATCACATGGGGAAAATAACTTTATTTACAGGAGACAAGTACAAAGTCAGCACAACACAATGAGGGAGAGTATGGGTGCTGGTGCCTGATGGCCTGAAATCAAATCCTATTTGAATGCCACGTGTACCTGGGAAGGTTAGTAACTTAGCTCTTCTGTTTCTCAGTTCCCTGGCCAGTGATATGGAAATATTAGTAGGACCTGCTTATTCGTATTATGTTCTGAGGCTAAAAATTAGTAAATACAAAGCCTGAAGAAAAATGATGGGTACTTCATAAGTGCTACCTACATAAATGTTCAAGTATTAAATGCCTGGAAGAATAAGTAGGTCGTCTCCAGAAAGGGCACCTAGGAGGCTACAAACAGGAGGATAGAGCCTACTTTTTCACATTGATGACATAAGAAGTTTTAGAGCTCATGGAAAGAATATTATTTCTTGTGATGCACTGTGGGGTGGGCAGAGTAGGGGCTGTGACCCATATTTTATGGTTCAGGGCACTGAAATTTAGACAGATTGAGTAACTTGCCCAGAGTCACAACACTGATGAGTGATGGGTCTGAGGCAGGGGAGGGATAGAGATTCCTGAACACATGGACATGAGATCATGCCCTGGATACACAAACCAAGAGCTCTCCTCGCTCCCTTTCCCACATCCTCCTGCCCCAAGGATGCTGCAGGGAGACAGCTGGTACTCGGAGGAGGTGCCTGGCCCAAGAGAATGGCTCAAATCTGGACCTACCTCCTGGCTCTACGTTTCAATCCCTGACCCCAAATACAATGTCTTTCCCCCAAATGCAGACCCCCTGATGGACCGGGGTATCCAAATATGTGTGCATCTCCCCTCCCTTCCCCCTCAGCACTTGATTCTAGCAGCTGATTTGCAGTGAGACTTCCTGGTGGTCAGGTGACCACCCTGAATGACCAGTAGTCTACTTGACTCCCTAACTGACTCAAAACCCAGGACATTCCAAACCAACTGCCTACATGACAGTTGCACAGAGAATTAGCATCATCTTCAACTGATCAAACCTGGATGATGAGCAGTTAATATTCATTAGCTGGGAACAGGGTCTACTGGGCTGGTGTTTTGGTGGCTTAACAAATGAGGTTTACAGGCCCCCAGGGTCTCACTGACTAGAAACTGACCAATCGTCTGAGCAGCTTGGACTAAGGCCTGGCTAAGAGCGGGCAGTGGCTGCATGGGCTCTGAGTGGGCACCTTCCCTGCCCAATCCTCCCTCAGCCAGATCCAGGCTCTGCTGTACAAACTACAGCCATTGCTCCTGAATCTACTTGCTGGTATTATTTCCACAGTACCTTCAATGGAGTGGTTAGTGGGGGTGCTATTTGTGTCCCTACCCTGTTGTTTGGCCAGATGCTGATTCTGATGTGCCTGAACCACCGCTGCGGATGGCCAGCAGATTATCTTGATCACAGATGATATTCTTGTGCATCCTGTGTTTGACTCCTTTATAATCTTCCTTTTCTTCTTGGTACCCGAGTCATGATCCAGGAAAACACAACAAAAACTGAGAGAACTATTGATATGTTGCTGGGAGAAGACCATGCAGAGGTGTCAATTCATTCGCAGGTCACACGTCTGTTCTCTTTGTTCACCAGCCTCCTAGGGGAGTCTAGGGGTGTCAAGTGAATCGAAGCTGGGCTGAGAAGAGGGTGTTGCAATGTGGTGTGCACTTAAAATAGCCAGCAGGCTGACTGCACGGGGACATGACTTTATTTAGTGAGGTAATACAGAAAGGGAGCACAGCACAGTGACCGACAGAGTGGGGGCTGGTGCCTGATGGTCTGGATTCAAATCATACCAGAAGCCACATGAACCTGGGAAGTTATGCAGACCCTCTGTCCTCAGTTCCTTGTTCTGTGATAATGGAAATGTCAATAGGGCCCAGTTATTAGTATTACATGATGAAGCTTAATACAGCAAATCAGGTAGACCCTGATGGAAAATGATGGTTACTTCATAAGTGCTACCTAAGTGTGCAAATATTAAATGTCTGAAGAATAAGCAAGAAATGTGGTAGTGCTGCCTCCAGAGAGGGGACCTGGATGCCACAGGGCAGGGGAGTGGGGAAGGTTATGGGTGTGATGCTTTAGAGCTTGTGAAGAATATCCGTCATCATCTCCTGTGATCCCCACATCAGCCCCGTGGGGAACTCATGGCAGGTGCTGTGAACCATATTTTATGGTACATGGCACGAAAATGTTGAGATTTTAAGTGACTTTCCCGGAGTCGCAAAGCTGATGACAGAGGGATGTGGGACAGGAATGTAGTTGGTTCCCTGGGACAGAAATCCCTCAACCCCTGAATCCTCTAGATGGTGCTCTGGACCCCTGAGCCCAGGGCTCCCCTCCCTCCATCCCCCCAATCCTCCTGCCTGCCCCATGGTTGCTCCAAGGACAGGAGGAGTCTGAGCCAACAGGAGGGCCCATGCCTGACCCGCTGCCCCCCTTACATGTTGATCCCTGACCCCACAGCTCTTAAATATCCCTGAAAGAAGGTCCCTTGAAGGATCAGAGGGTCCCATCTACGTCCCTCTTCCCTCAGCGTCTTCACACACTGGGTGAGCCTCCTGGTGGTCTGACCAGTGGTCGGCTTGTCTCCACGTGGCTCAGAGCCCTGGTCTCTCCAAGCCGGTTGCCCACATGGCACGTCTCTAACAAATTAGCTTGGTCTTCAACAACCAGCCCTGGATGCACAGGTAGTGCTGATTAATGAGGACAGTGGCCTGCTGGGCTGTGCTTGGTGGTTTAGTGGGTGAAGCTGGCGTGCCCCACTGTCGCCTGACTATTGATGTGAGCAACTGTCGGAGTAGCCTGGGCTACGGCCTGGCTGGGGAGGGGCCGTGGCTGCACTGGCTCTGAGGGCGCACCTTCCCTGCTCATCCTTCCTCATCAAAAACCAGCCCCTACAAACTCCTCATCCATCCCTAGACCCTGCAGTGGCACAGGAGAGAGGCCCATGCCCTTCTAGAGGGACCCCTCCATAGCCACAGCCTAGAGACCCCATCCCAGGACTGTCTCTGAGGATGACCCAGGCCCTCCTAATCTCTGTCACCAAACGTTCATTCCACTAACTCGATGGCATTGTCCCTTCTCTCCACGTTCCCAGGCAGCGCCCAAACACCCAGTGATCCTGTTCACATCAACCACTGGAAATACCACCACGAAATCCCAGTTTCCTTCCTTTCTGAAAACCTCTAGATTTAGACTGCTAATATTTGCTTTTGGATTTTGACATCGACATTCAGAAGTCTTTAGCCTGTAATTTCTCCTGTCCTGTAATATCTGCTGCGGGTACGACATCAGTATTCTCCTGGTCCGATGAAAGCAGTGTGGGTGTGTTCCCTCTGTATCTGTTCTCTGGAAGAGTGTGTAGGAGACGGGCATCGTTTCTGTCTTAAATGTTTGGTAGAAATCAGAGGAAGCCACCTGGCCCTGAAGTTTGTTTTGTGGGGAAATTTTTTTGGCATCTCTTTCTAATTGAAGTTTCCTTGGTGTATTGTACAGGGCACAGATCTTAAGCGTAGAGCTTTATGGTTTCTTGTAAATGTAAACACATCTGTTACCAACACCCAGTTCAATATACAGGACGTCCCCAGCACCCTGGCTGCCCCCTGGAGAAGGGGAGAAGAATAAGTGCTAACTTATTCGGTTATAAGAATGAAATCAGTTACTCCACGTATATTCCAAGTGCAGTGATTTACACACAAATAACTCAAAATGAGTGTGGCAGCACAATCAGAAAGTAGTGGAGGGTGCTGGAGGGCTGGGAGAATCCAGTCCCTTTGGGATTTCCGCTGTGGAGGTCGGGCCAGAGTAAGGAAGCTGAGAGGAGCTTCTCAGAAGCATCTGGGCTTTCACAGAGGGAAAAACTACTGCTCCCCAGAGTGGAGCGCCCATTGTAATTCACTGAGCCCTCCCTTTGCGGAGGGTGCTTTTCTATACTTGTGTGTTATCTTACATAGAAATGTTTAAAAAAAAAAGATCAATTTTGCTTGATGTAACAGCCTTTCACTGTTAAAAGTAAGACCTATATCTAAAATTTATGCTAAATCTGTACAGCTCCGACAGGAAGTAACCGGCACTCACTAGCTGACTCAGGAGCAGAGGGGGAGCAGAGAGGCGGCCCTCCTTCCTTGGCTTGGTGTCTCATTTAAGCTGCCAGACGCTGCGCAGGCTCCATCCCCTCTGAGTCTCAGGCTGAGGCCTCCAGGTCACAGTCCTCACAGGTGTCAGACCAGAACCTGCCACACAAAGGCAGGGACTGGAGTCAGTGGGGAGGTGGGCTCCCTGGGGTCGGTGTGTGGGACCCAGGGGGCTACTCAGACCCTGCAAGTGACTTTGGGCCCTGACATCCCCCAGGGCTCACATCCCCAGGGCACTGGGGCCTGTTTGCTGCTCTTTGCCAAGTGTGTTCTGGTAGCAGAGAGACCTGTCCTACAGGGGCGATTTAACCTGGGCATTTGGCCGGGCGGCATTCAAGTGACTGGTCCACTGAACAGTGAAAGTGATGCAGAGGAAAGGGGAGGCTCTGGGGCTCCAGGGTGAAAAGTGTGGGTCCCTCCCACCTGGGCGCTGTGAGGAGTGGGAGGTCTGATGACACAGGTGGGAGTAGTGACCCTGTCCCTCCAGCCCACACGCAACACGGCCCATCATGAGACCAGCACAGTGGAAGTGGGCAGAGAACCACAATGTTCCCTTTTTCCCTAAGAATCATTTTTCTTTCTTTAACACCCCAGCCAAACTTGCCTGTGCTTTTTAATTTAAAAATATCCTGATGCTGTGGTCATAGAATCATAAATTCTATAGCTTTGCTGTATCCCAACATGAAAAGTTTGTAGAAGACACTGCTTTTCAGCAGGTAATAAAACCAGATGTATTTGTTATCTAATTTTAAGGTCATAATTAACTTGGAATCCTGGCCCTTTAACTCATCCTAAATTAGCATTGCTTTGAATTGCCTTCATTTTGTGTGTGTGTTGTATTCAATTTTTACACATCTATGGAAAATCTATAGAACCTCAGGTTGAGAAATGGTGCCATGAGGTGACCCAGGCCCTTCAGTGGGGCTCCACAGAGGCTGCGGGGTCCCCAAGGGGTGGGCAAATCCCAGCCAGGTGTGGATCCTGCAGTGTCCCCTACCGGATGCCAGGGCTACTGCGTGCCCACAGGGATGCAGCAGCGCTGGGCCAGGTGAGCTGTCTGCTTGCGTGAGAAGAAGCCCCGGTGCCTCTGTCCTCCTCACCCTTTCCCCAGGACGCCTGAACTGGGGGTACCAGGGCCACTCCAGATATCTCACCACACCTGGTGATTTACTGGGGATGTTGCCTGCTGACCTCGGCGGGTTGGGAGGGCAAGGCTGGGTCCTGCAGAGGGAGATGTGGAACCTCACCAGGGACACTCTTTACAAAGAGTGAACAACACCTCCAGGAGTGATGTATGTGGTGATCCCACAGACGCCTTCGGACCCCCATCTAAACATAAGAGCCTGGCATCTTCAGGGGTTCTATGGAACAGGGACCGTTCCCTGGCGAGATGCACTCAGGTCATCCTCCAGTTGCCTGCCCAGATTACCACCATTCTCTTCTCTCCACCTTTTTGTTCACATGCAGTGGTGACCACCTCCGTGCTCTTCTCTGGCTTTTGGGTTTTCCTGAAGCGCAAAAAAAAAAAAAAAAAAAAAAAGTCAGGGATGGCAAGGGAAGCACATACACTTATTTGCCTTCTGCTCTTCCTCCTACCCTCTCCAGGCTCACATTTCCTCTTCTTGTTCTTCCTCATCCTTTTACTTCATCCCTTCTCTTGAATCCAGGACAAGAGAATTTCTTTTTTTTTTTTAATTGGATGAGTCAGTCTTCTTTTCCTTATTTATTTATTTTTAACGTCCTTATTGGAGTATAATTGCTTTACAATGGTGTGTTAGTTTCTGCTATATAACAAAGTGAATCAGCTATACATATACATACATCCCCATAACCCCTCCCTCTTTTCTCTCCCTCCCACCCTCCCTATCCCACCCATCCAGGTGGTCACAAAGCATCGAGCTGATCTCCCTGTGCTAAGCGGCTTCTTCCCACTAGCTAGCTATTTCATGTTTGGTAGTGTATATACGTCCATGCCACTCTCTCACTTTGTCACAGCTTAACCTTCTCCCTCCCCATATCCTCAAACCCATACCGTTTTTATGCTAAGTTATATTCTACATGTACCTGGAAAAATGTTAAAAAGATTTTTAAAGAACTGCGCATCTATTTTTGAAGCTGATTTGCCTGTTCAAGGCTTGCTAGCACTTTATCCATCTCAGTGCTATTTCACTTAGTAAACAGATGCAGTTGCCATAATTGCTGCATATGTGTCTGTGTTCCCTTCTAGGCTATATGTTTTTGAAGTTAGAAACTATATTTATATCACAGGCCCTATGTATAGCACAATACCCATTGCTAATTCAGATCGTGCTTTAAGATATGAGACAAAATTTAAGACTTTTATTATAGTCATAAACATCTAGCAAACCAAGCAGAAAATAAAAACTAATTTTCAATGGGTTGGCCAAGAACAAAAAAGAGAGGAATACCTAGTGCAAAACCATATCTCTAATAACTACTGTTGGATTTAGAGCACACACATGCTAAACTTATTTTAAAATATCTTCTCATCAAAGATTTGAGGTTGGACCTGAAAAAATTATATCAGAAGTGAAAATAATTATGTGGTCTGACCAGCGTGGATCACACAAAGTAAGTGTATACTATGTATAAAGTAGATAAACTACGAGGTCCTGCTGTATAGCACAGGCAACTATATTCAATACCTTGTAATAACCTATAAAGGAAACGGATCTGAAAAAGAAATATATATATCTGAATCTCTTGGCTGTACACCTGAAACACAACATTGTCAATCAACTACACTTCAAGTAAAACAAAACAAAACAAAACAAAACAAAGTAACTGTTAAGGGAAGTATAGTTTTATAAATTCACCTCTGATATCCCATGGACCAAATGAAAGACAACAGAAAGTACAACTTTCTAGGAGACAGGACATATCCAGCAAACAAGGCCATTACCCTCGGTAACGGTCATACCTGCCAAAAAATATACAGACTAGCCTGCATTCATGAATACATAGGAATTCTTCATTTATCTGGCATTGTTAGGCAATGAGGTATTGTATGTTAGGAGAAGTTTTTTTAAATGACAAATTGAAGAGGAGTTATTTTAACCTTCACTCGGTAATTTTTTTCTAAAATTAAGAAATGTATCCACTGGTGTATCTAATGTTTCTGTGATAACTCGGGGTCATCAGTTCAATCAAGGTTTGCATGAATAATGCAAATGGAAACAAGACAAGCATGCTTACTGAAACTGAAAATGACATGGCACTGGCTGGAATAACTGATGAGAGAGCAAGAAAAAAGCAAAAATGAAAACAAACCGTGAGCAAGAAACAATCAGTCAAGTTCTGACTTTCTGTACTTAGTTTCAAAAAGAGATACCACAAATCCCAGCGAGAGACTCCAGCATCATTAGCTATCTTTCTCCTTTGTTTCCACCTTCCTTTCCTTTTCCTTCTATACTAGATTGTTCCAGGCAGTGCTTATAGCTGCTTGCAAGACAAATTCTTAATACTTGCTTTCTCTCACACAAACTTCACAGTATGTCCATGTTATAAATAGTGTGGAGGTAAAAGACAATTCATCACAGGCACATCGCCTATGAAAATAAAATTAGAAACTAGCTTCTAAACATGCAGAGAGAAGGGCGTGGTGTCAGGCACTAATTCCCTTGGGAATTCCTCTCCATTTCTAATAGACGTTCTTCTTTATCAAGATCCCTTTTTATTGGTGTCCTGTTCCAGACTGCTCCACTCCACCCATCCTCATCCTGTAAAATACATTCACACTCTTTTGTGACCCTACTTATTTGCCCATTAAATAATCAGTCATAGAACTGTCGGAATTAAATACAGAGTGAAATTAAAATACTGGAGTCACTTGGAGGGTTTAAGCAGCTCCACCAGAAAATACTGGGCATGGATTTAAAAGAGGCTGCGTGGGACTTGCTCTTGTCCATGTTCTTTCTCAAGAAGTATCTGAAATAAGCCTAAATTCAGAGTTAATCAGACTGGCCTGCTTTCTCAGGTGGACTGGAACTCATTGCTCTTTCCCCT
This sequence comes from Aethalodelphis obliquidens, assembly GCF_003676395.1. Classification (NCBI taxonomy): domain Eukaryota; kingdom Metazoa; phylum Chordata; class Mammalia; order Artiodactyla; family Delphinidae; genus Aethalodelphis; species Aethalodelphis obliquidens. The sequence continues at coordinate 8,338 of NW_020838751.1, forward strand.
CAACTCCCTGATGTCAGTGGCACTTTCCGGAGATGAGGTGGACTTCTCTGCCTACTGCAGAAGCTCAGTTCCCCCAGGAACCACTCCCCATCTGAATCCCACACTGGAGGCCAGATGCCAGCCTTCCCAGAACATTCGTGGTCTCCTTTCAGTTTTTGACCTGCTCAGATTGAGTCCCTGTAGACTCTTTCTCAGCTTGAAACCTGATCTTCCACCCCTTTCCCTGACCTCGATGGTTACCTGCCTACTTTAGGCCTCAGGTGCTTTAGCTATAAAATGATATATTTGTCCTTAATTCTAAAGTCTTCTTTCTAAAGCTCTACAATGTGGTGGCTCCTTGAAAATGTTTCTCTTTGCTGGTTTTAATTATGTAGAGAATTAAAACTCCAGCCACTCTAAAAGACAGTAAGTTGCATTGGATAAGGAAAGTGTGCTCTTGTAGTTAGATTAAAAGGGATGGAAGACGACTTAGTATGTTTTAAGATACTCATGATCCATTCTCGTCAGAGTCGAGGGAAGAGAGTTAATAAAATACCAAACGATTGTGACAAATTAAGTTCACCAAGATGTAGATGATTAGTTACTACTTGAATAAGCCACACAAATCCAATTCAAGTTGTCCTTTATTTTTCTAAGAAGGATCCCAGTGAACTGAGTCCCATGTTCAGTGACTCCACGTTCAATGGCTTAGTCTTTAAAAACTGTTATGTTGCTGGAAGAAATATTGCCCATCAGTCCTAATTGATGTCTACCTATCACGCACATTTGAAATACATTTATTACTTTGACTGATCTCAGTGTAATACATTCCAAAGGGGCAACGAGCACATGAAAATTTATGAAGTCTCCATCTTCTGCACTGAAGTGTGCAATAAATTACGTATTATTTGGCGGTGAAATTCACAAGCCATAGAAACCACGCCATTAGCAATGTATACAGTGGTAAAGAGCAGGTAATGAGAATGATATAAAACAAAATAGACTGTGTATGTTGGCACTGCTGCCAATAAAGCAATTATTAAATGCATTCATATGCATCTACGCTAGGTAAGCTCTTTGAGGGCAATTGCTATGAATTCTACATACCTGGCAGGATACTATATATAGCCCACTTTCTATGGCCTTTATTCAAAGACGCTGAGAAAGGGTTACTCTGGGTAAATTCAGACCTTTTCTCAATATAGAATTTGGTCAACATGCATTCTGAACAGCAAAATTTCACAGTATTTTCCTACACTAATTGCCACCTCAGCAAATGCAGGATTAAGTATAATGGATTATAAGAAGTTAGAAAGGAAAGATGGAAGAAAAGAAGGAAGGTAGAAAAAAGGTGGGTATGGAGTACTTCAACATTTACGTAAAGAGTGGACCTAAAACTAACCTGAGGTTTCCCTGAGCTATTAGCATACGCTA